>NC_135856.1:1207936-1322936 GCF_031162955.1 Sander vitreus | reverse complement strand
TGTGTGTGGGTGTGTTGTCAATGTCAGATAGTGTTTGTGTTTTGTTTCCCCAATAATTGCAAGAGTTTTTATTGGTGAACAAAGTTTCTAATGTTAGTTAGAGGATTGCAAACAAGTGCAAAGCAGAAAATCTGTTTGTAGTTTTGGTGTCTTTGTTTAAGGCATGGTTACAAAAAGTTCAGAGTTTTGATTCTTTTGTCCAAGCATTCACTTTTAGTGTGTAAGCAAGCAGCAAAAACTGTAATACCGGACCAGTTTCAGAGATGGTTGTTCCCATCAGACACTTAGACACAGAAACATGGGGAGATAGGGTCGAGGTTGAAAAACGAAGTTATTTAACGGTAGTTGTGCTCTGGACATAAACTACTTCAGGCTCTGTTACGTGACGGTTAGCTGACTGGACGTCTCCTCTGGTGTTCCTGCAGATTTTCGGCGGGCTGGTGTGGATCCTGGTGGCGTGCACGCTGGTGGTGCCGGCGAACCCCCAGGCCTGGGTCATGTTCGTGTCCGTCTTCTGCTTCGTCATGACCTTCATCTGGATGGTGGTGTTCGCCTGCGACGGCCATCACAACAGCAGCAGCTGGGCGGCAGCAGTAAGTCTCTCGCTCCTTCACTTCCTCCACTCATTTCCTCTCTATTATGTACTATGTATAGGTTGTACATTTTATTCTACACTTGTATATTGTTGGGGTTTACCTCCTCTGTGTCCCCCCCTTTTGGGACAATGTGTCTGTCCGAATAAAAGACCTAAATATCCCGCGCATTCGTTAAATTTGGTATTAAATTGATCCTAAGCAAGAGCCAAATAAGACGATAATATAAAGTCAAATACATTTGTTTAATCAGTCAAGCATCAGAGTTACAATACACAGATCTATGGGATCTCAAAGCACGCGGAGACTAAGTTTCCCTAGCAACAGACAAAAAGCCAGAGCCGGTCCACATATCTCTAGACTGTCAGACCTCGTGAGCCCCGATGTATTCTTCCCCTCATCTCTTATACTTTCTTTTGGGCCCCCTCTTCTTCTCCAGCACGGGGACTGCTGTCTTCACACAACACATGCCAGGGTGGGGGCCACTGTGTTATGTCTCGTCCTCATATGCTCTCACGCAAAGCGCTACATTCTGCTCCTGTTTCACTTGTTATTATTACTCAGTGTACTTTGATCGAGGCCACTGTGACCCTAACTATCTTATAGTTATGGCTTAAGCTAAATAAGCATACACCAAAACACACTTGGTCTCTTATGGAAACCTTTTACGTTGTTATTATATTTATCTGCAAATAGTAAGAACATTATTCTACAACATACATGTTCCTTGCATGTGTGTGTGTGTGTGTGTGTGTGTGTGTGTGTGTGTGTGTCCTTGGTAACTTGCTGCTGTAACAAAAACAAATGTGTAACTGCAGCCCGACACCATGTCTCAACGGTTTTGTGTTACAGTGCGTCAGCGTTCGTTTTGACAGGTTCACTGAGAGTTTCTTACCCTCGTCTTGTCTTTTCTCGTCCGTCAGGACTTTGCGTATCACGGCATCGCCGCCTTCTTCTACCTCAGCGCTGCTGTGACTTTGGCCAAAGTGACCCTGGACTTCAACGACGGGACCGGCTCCAAAAACTACAAGCTGGACATCTCTGCAGTGGTCAGTCTTACTGCTTCCTGTCACAACCTGCTGCATGCTTTTTGACAAAGTGTGGGCTACTTTTATTTATAAAGCTTGGAAAAAGACATCATTCACACATACAATATAAGATCCATAGCCTGACAGGGAACTCCCCATTGGCAGGACTCAATCCGAGGGGCGGGATAAACGGTTGTCTTTCAAATTCCCTCTGCACACAATAGGACAGCTCTACAACCAATCAGAGCAACGCTAGTTGATAGATTGAACTTTAAACTCCAAACACATCTTCCTTTTTGAAGAATGACTTCAGGGCCGTTCTTTGTTCTTTTCTCAAAGAAAAGCTGAACTCCAAGTCTTCCAGAGTCGCGGCCAAAGCCGATTCCAAAGACCGCTGTTCCCAGCAGCAGCAGCCATCTTCTTTGTTTTCAAGTAGCAGGGAATTCACGCGGAACTGTCGCAACTCTGCCGTCATTATGTTAAGCCCGCCCACCGACTCTATACACGATGTGATTGGCCTGACCAGAGTTTGGTTTTTCCAGCTTGCAAGCCAACAGAGAGTTGCCAGACGACCCTGCTGCAGATTACATCTGCTGCTGCTAGGGGGGTCTAGATTTCTAGGCTATAGGAAATGTTGTTTAGCCCAGAGACAAGTGTCTTTATTTCAACAGGGGTCCAGCTGAGGCTAGTCACAGACTGATGACAGCATTCATGTAGAGCCCAGTAGTATTTTTGTGACAACAGAATCATGGACTGAATCAAAAAATTGAGAATTTAAAAAAGCTATAAGACAGATTCTATAGGGCCCTACATTGAGTCAGTGCTGAAAGCTAACTGGAGATGTTGTAAAATATGACTCCGTCTAAGTTTCCAACCGAGCCGCCCCGCTGTAACTGCAGTTAAAAACACGTCTATGAAAATAGATTAGAAATAGGCCTCCAGGCTTGCAACACACTGGGAAACCCTGAGATCAGTTTATTGTTAGTCCAGTTAATCTAACTTAAAAAAGGGTCCAACCCGGGAGAAACTGCACTTAGCCATATTTATTCTGATCTTATAAGGTAACTGCTAATACACTACACATATTTATGATCAATTTATATTACTCTAAACCACCAACTGTATACTACTGTCTACACTGCACCATAGTTCTTGTCCTGTCTATACTTGTATATCACGTTGCACTTTTCTGCTCTTTTTGCACTTCTGGTTCGACGCAAACTGCATTTCGTTGTCTTTGTACTGGTACTCTGCACAATGACAATAAAGTAGAATCTAATATAATTGAATATAATATAAACCTCATTGGCTCTTACCAGTGTATCTCTGTGTGTACTTGGTCCACAGCAATCCCACCAGAGGATCACCCAATCATATCTTCCCCTGATGTTTCTCTTTGTCTCTGCAGGTCTTCTCGTACGTGGCGACGCTCCTCTACTTCATCCACACCATCCTGTCTGCCATCCGCTGGAAGTCCTTCTAGCAGCGCGCTGACGGAGACTGACTGCTGAGGTTTTTCATTCAGGAATCTGAAGCAACATCTGGATCGCCATCGCATCGCTCAGCGTCCGGCTGCCTGAAGCACCAGTGGTTTCGGGGATTTAAAGTGACGATGTTTGGCCCGACTGAAGGGGGTTTGTGTCAAATAAACAAGTTCAATCAACAGCCAGAGTCACAAAAACAAACAATTTGAATCTTTGTCACACTGGTTTTACAACAGGGCTGTTTCTGAGGGTTTCTATTTTTCTGTCCACCCTCACATGTTGTAATGAGATCCTTCTTGGAGCATCTTTACCTCTTTCCCTTTAGTTAAATGGTTTAGTTTGGTCTTTTTATTTTGCTCTCAGCTGATTTTATATTTTTATAAGTTGTCCTAACACAAGAGTCACATTAAAAGTGGATGTATCCAGATGTTTTTGTAGATTTAAGCTTTCATAACTCTGTTTATACTTCATTTTTGTAAAACATTTTGAGACTGCTAAAGTCAATGAAAAATGAATAAATGTGTTTGTTTTGAAACATGTGAAACAAAAAGTGTTTTGGCCACTTTATCATACCAAAAATTAACATTCAGGATCGTTTTGTAGAAAAGTCATCAAATTTATAGAAAGTGGAAAATTTCGCTCCACCAATGCTTAGTAGCGCCACTGCTGCCTCCCTCTGTTACTATGGTGACAGCTTTAGTTACTAGTTACTTTACACATTAAGATTTCTGCACACAAAACACATGTAGTTTATAAAATAAACTACATGATTTATATCTTTGACATCACTCAAGTTTACCTGTTTTATCATAAAAAATGACTCAAACTGATTCATGGATTTAAAAATGGTTGGTGATTAATGCATTGCAGGGAGGAGAGTAGAGGAGGAATGACAGAGGTTTAGGTGAAAAAAAACACTCAATCTGTTTGGAGTTTGATCTTCCCTGACCTAAATAGCAACATTCTTCCCAAAAGTGAATACCAAAATTGGGTCACATATTCGACAGAATACCATCTTTGATACTGAAGAAGTTGCATGTCTTTAGCTGCATTTTAGAAGGTCATGAACCCAGATTTTCAATGAAACTTGGCCTACTGAGTGGGATCCTGACTTAAATGGCAGAAGTCTTTCCATGGCAACAACTGTGCTGTCCCCATCCATCCATCCTGGTATTACCAGTTGGGGAAGGACATTTGTGATAAATTTGTCCCTTTACGATTTTTATCCTTCCCTAAGACAACAGGACATTTGGAATGCTTTTTAATAGGGCATTTGGTCCTTTCACATGTCCTGATCCCAAACTGCAAAAGTCTGCCCAAGTGTCCCATAGTATACCAGTTCGTCCCACAGACAGATGGGAGGAATTCTGACATTATGGGGGCACATATATTCACATTTGTCAGAATTGTTCCCGATTGTCCGGCCAAAGTGCCACCCTTTGGGAGTAAATCGGAAATGTGGACAATTGGGAACAATGGGCCAAAAAAGAAAAGAAAAAGGCATTTTGTTTTCTTCCGAAATGTCCTGTAAGTATTTATGGGAATTCAATTTCCTGATAGATTTCATGACTTTGGAACAACACTTTGTGTTCAGACCGTCAGAATATATCAAACGCAGATTAATTATTCAATTTGAGGAACACAGTGATTCAACACTGCACTTCCATGAAGTTGCCTGATAGAGATTATGAAGTATAGGAGCCATGTATATTATGTTTGTTTATGGTTTATTGTTTTTCACCTATGACATAATGTAGGACGTCACAGGGGTTGGTCTGACAATAATCAGTCTATTTATACAGCTGTGCACCTGCATGGCGGAGGCTAGAGAGGGGGTGAGTTTGGGTTTTTGCATTTTCTGTTTACCGCAAACGTTCACCTTTACGCAGTATTTTTCATGCAATTGGATTATGTTTCTTTTTGGTTTTTTTTCCTATTTTCAAATGGACAATAAATCTTTGAACACATATCACGGAGAGGAACTGAATTATTCAAACGGCGCATCATACAGGTGACTGTTCCCTGACTCAGCCTCTCGGCGGCTTATGGAGGTTGCACAGAAGTCGCTACATGAAGTAACACCTGATGTTCAGGTGCTCTGATGAACGACAGCAGAAGAGTCATCACTCACTAGCTGACTGGGACTTGCTTAAATACTCCTCAGTAACCAGATTACAGCACACTGGTTTCTTAAACGTCATGTAAATGAGAAACCTGCTTTCTGTAATCAGGGATAACAGAATCTGGGGCTCATTATTTACTAAAGAAGTGTGTTATTTTGGCTTATTTTAGGATTTTTCTGGCCCCCAACGCATTATAACTTGGAAGATATGACCTATGTCCACTTGAAGTACCTTAATGGGTACAGGGTCTGTCCAATGCAAGGTGTTGCCATTGGACACTAGGTACTGGACATTGTACATTAGGTATTTGAATTGGACACAAAGATTGTAATTGGACACTGATGATGAAGTTTCAAAATGTATTTCATTTATTAAGCACTTTAAAAAGCGCTAATGCAGGGTATTGCATTTGGAAACTGTACAAAAGGTATTACAAAAACAGATAAACAAATATGTATAAGCACTAAGCTGTCTTTAGTCAGTGTCAAATGGCAATACAATGGCAACTCTGTGAGACAATAAAAACCAGATAAAGGTCTGAGCCACAATCCTGAACCCAGCGTCCAGTTCGTCTGTCTGTCAGCTCTACACCCCCAACACATCAAACACACAACAGAGTCCCGGAGCAGTGTAGAGAGGCATCTCCAGGCAGCAGGCACCCACAGGAAGTTGCTTACAAATATATGACACAAGTTTTCTATTTATATATTAAGACTTGGAAAATGTAAAGTAATGTCAGATATCTGTTGGTTAGTTTCATGCCACCACTCTCTGTTGATACAGATTGTACGGTGGCCCAGACGGTTCAAGAGAAATGGAAAAGCCACAACACAAATATAACGGAAATGAGCGACAACAGAAGTGAGCATCCACGTTTGTGTTGTAGTGTTTACATTTGTGTCGACCCAGCTGGGCCACTGTAAGTTTTAGTTTGCTGTCATGAGTTTATAGACTGTTGTTCCTCCATCATTTAATAATGAACCTGTTCTGTTTCTTCTTCTTTTGGGGCTTCAGTGTTCCTGCAGTTTGGACTCTTTGGAGTTCTGTCAGTTAGTGCATTCATGCCACCTGGGAATATCAGGGACCGCCCCCCGTGATTACGTTGTTTTTCCGACTGCACGCGTTCACATGGTCGAGATGTTCTTCTTCTTCTGTTATATTGGCGTTTGGCATAACAACTTGTTGCATGACTGCCACCAACTGTTGGCCGTAGCCTAGAGCATCAGGTGGGTGAAAACCTGGTGAAAACATGGAGGCCACAATAACAAAGACTTGCTGCTTGCTTTGTTTTCTTATGCGAGCATAAAAACAGCACAACGACAGGTGTTTGTTTGTGTTATCTGCAGGACAACGAACGGGAAAGGACACAGCCTATTTATGAATAATTTGAAACATGTTATGTCTGTGTATGTTTCTTGGCAGAAACAGTTTATTGTCATTGAAATATTTTCAGTGAACCAAAGTCGCCTCCATCAAACGTCAGTTGTCAACAACGCGTCACCAACTGGGAAACTCTGTCAGCAAAATCTAGCCCCAGTTTCCCACCTCTGATTCCCACATGAAGTGACGTGAATGATGACGTTTTCACTGGGAAAAATGTTTTTCCGATGTCTATGAACGCACGGAGAGTCTCCAGCTGCTGTGAAAGCCATCAGAGTGCTGACTGACAGAGCTTTTGTAACGCTGCCAGCTGCTTCTGACTGCCAACCTGGTCTCACAGAATTCTGTGAGATCAGGTTGGACTGGAAGAACTACATCTCAGACTGGCCCTCTGCTCTGACATCATACTGACATTTCTAGGTTTAGATTTAAAGGTGTGAGGAAGTGACGGCTGTCGCTCAGATGAACACAGACAGAGCAGCGTCTGTCAGTGTCTGCAGACGGAGGAGGAGGACGTCTCTCTGACCTCATCTGGACGGGACTTTAACAGGTGAGCAGCCTGACAGGTAACATTACACACCTTTGATGAAGAAACTCTGCTGTCGCTCCTTATATTTGGGGGATTCATCATATACGTCAACACTGGTGTTTACTGTTTGTAGATCTGAATATTCACTAATTAATTTACTATTTATTCTGTGATTTGTGACTTTTTCTCCAAAGTGAGCTTTTATATGTTCAATGAAGTCAGATGTAATCAACAGGAAACACGTTAGATTTGAATCCCTTCACTTCTGAGAAATGAGGGAGTGTCTTTCTGCTCCGACAGCCTGAATACGTTTTACTCTCTGACTGAAACTTGATCAGCTGTTTACCCTCTGACAGCTCAAAACTACACGCCCACAGCTGTTTGTTGTCTTTACCTGGAGACACAGTTAGGAGGATCCATGTTGGGGAGGCGGGGCCTGTGTTGTACTCCTCATGTTTGATTTGGTGCGAAGGCAGAGAGGTGTTTTTGATTGGCAGGTGTGTGTCACAAACTTCATGAAAGTGTGAATGTGTGTTGGTTTGGATTGGTGGACAGCAGAGCAGTCTTTTCATCCTGAACTACACACTGAATGAAAACACATCCAGAGGTTTCTGAAGAGTTCAAACCTGCAGTTTGTCTCTGGTAGTTACTGGAGCCAGGACATTTCACTAAATGTGGAAGTATTTCTGTCTTGTTTGACTCCACATCAACATGTGACAGACAGCGTTTGTTACAGAGATATGTGAAGCTTAAATAAAACAAAAATGTTCCTAAAGTGAAAAGTCACTTTTATTTATATGATGGAAAATCACAAATTTGCCTCAAAGATCTTTACAGTGTGTATGTAAAGGGGGCAGGGTTAGGGTTAGGGGGACATATCATGAAAATCTCACTTTGTCAGTGTGTGTTTACATTTAGGTATCTGGAGTACCGACCTACCCACAAACTGAAGTAGTTTTTCCAGTCAGTCGGCTGATTATGTCCCTTCCAATGTCACATGCAGGTTCATTAGAATAAGCACATCTGAGTTTCTCCACCCACAACTTGACAACTACCTTTAAGGTGCACCATATTTTTCTCTGAAGCCAATCAGAGCAGACTAGCCTTTTGTGGAAGAAGGGCTTAGAGAGACAGGCACTAAATAAGAGTGTCTCAGACAGAGGCTGAATAAAGATATATTCAGACAGACAGGGTGAGGAAAATGAAGTTTTTCAACATTAAAGCATGTAAACGTCCATACTTACTTCCAGTCTTCCTGTGAGTGGGAAAAAGAGCAGGTTAGTTAATATTAACTTCACAGCTCTCATAAAAGGAGCAGAAGTCAAAGTCCAACCTCAGGAGCCGCTCCCTATATTCTCAACGGGCACCCAGACTGTCTTTAATGATGTCAGATAGCAAGTGATAAAACCCAGATTATTCAACACTCTGCCCCGCCAGTTTGGACTAACATGCATCTCTTTTGGGTTTGTCCTAGAAAGAGGATTTATGATACAAAGTCACTTTTTTTTATTTCAGCTCCTTGTAACATTTTCCATGTGATGTTTGTTCTTCACTTCTACAGTGAGAGTAGCGGTGATGTTATGCAGATTGGGAAAGTTGTTTAGCCGGGCTGTGGATCGAGAAACTTTACCACTTGGTAAGATGATGGCTCACTTTCCTAAATATCTATCACTCATTTATGTTATTGCACTCTGGTTTCAAAATGAGTCTGTCCCTACAATTTATGTTCAAAGAGAGGTTTAAATGTAATCCTTTCTTCATTTAAGCTAGTTTTAAAGTTTGGGGCAACACGATAGTGCTGGATGTTGTGGCCTAAAATAAAACTCATGATTAATTGAACATTTTACCTTGATTACGATTAATGAACAATCATTTTGTAACCGTCTCACAGTCACATTTTGTCTGCTAAAGTTACTTTTTGTGTGGCGTCTTTACTGAGGCCAGAATGTATTAAAATAGACACAAGCTGCGCCTGTTGCTCAGTTAGCTCAGAGTTTGAGTTCTCCTCCATGTTGTATGACTACACAGGCATTTGGTTTGTTTTTAAAGGGATTTTGAATACATTTTGAATAATTGTCCAGCCCTACTTCATGATTTAAAGTTAAACCATGATTTAATTGGTTCTAAAATTAACACACACTGTTGGTTCAACACAGCTTTTGAGAAACATGGCAGTGACACCGTCACTGATGATGACACTTGTCACATGTTAGAAGGCCTCCATTTTAATCACCACAGCTGTCATACAGCGGCCATGTTGGGACTCAAACTGCAGATGACTTTCTGGAGTCTGAGCAGTGAGACACAAATACGTACAAAACATCTGAGAAAAGAAAGACTTTAAGATTATTTTTTGTCTTTTATTGACAGATTACAGTTGAGATCAGGGACGTGCAAAGACAGGAAAAAGGAGGAACTGGAGGTTTTGGAGTTAGCCCTATACCTCTATACATAAAATAATAACTAATTCACAACGTTATGCATAGCACAGATACAGTACAATATACTGTGCTTCTATTATTGGTTGAAACATTAGTTTTTAATGAGTTATTAGCGTTCTCCAACTTAAACTTCTGATAAAATCCACCTGAGAGAGAGAGAGAGAGAGAGAGAGAGAGAGAGAGGTAAACCAGGTTTTCTGTTTCTGTTTGCTTTCTGTCCTTAAAGTACTTTAAACCCATTTTTCTTTTGTGGATTGGGTGTCAGAAAGCTTGGTTAGTTTCCTCCCAGTCAGAGCTGACGGTTCTCAGAGCTCTGTGTTGTGTTGTGTTGAAGCCCAGAGCAGCAGCAGAGACCAGACTCTCCTGAACCTGAACCCAGCTGTGTGTCCATCAAGAGCCACTGGTCCATGGATCCACCTTTAGTGTCTTAAGGACAGCTTCCTGCAGAGACTCAGTAAGTCAACATAGTCCCAGCTTTAACATTGCATCATGTTCTGTAAACGTTCTAACAATGTTGTTGTTGCATTCATCTCTAGCATTCAGATGCCTGCTAGATCAAGTCATTATCAGCTCATTTCAGACCTTTACATCCTGTAAAATACCTGCAGCACTACCAGTGACAGTGTCATATGGGTGCAGACTGATGGAACTGTCAGCAGAAAGTTCCACATTAAAGTGAGGGGACTCATCAGTGTTTGTTAAAGGGACAGTTGAGATGTTTTATCAGTGTGGTTGTCTGAGCTATTTCTCCATAGTGTGTTAGCTACAGTATATTTCAGTTTGGTGAAGCAGGCAGGAGTACTGACACAGAAGCTAAGCAATGTCCTGGTGTGGACGGGGGCAGCAGCTAAACACATTTTAGACCCCTACAAACATCTATCAGTTTAAGTGTAGGCTATGTTTAGAATATTTTCATTCCTTTACCTTGCTGTCAGACGGCCCTTTATGACGGGGAACTAAAGCCGTTATCTCTGCTCTCTTCAAAGCCACCAGACTCCTTTTGATAAAAACAGTCATGGGTGCGTGAATTTTGCATATTGCATCAATCGAATAAAAAACAGTAGTAATCACATGATTTTCTGTTTCAGTGGATGTTGAAGAAACTTCAGGGAACAGAGGAGCTTCCTCTCCTCACACTGAAGGTACTTTAGCAACAGATTATTAAAGTGTGATTTTGATTTGTCGTGTGTGTGTAAGATAACTGCCTTAAAGGTTTTTTTTATTCATTTTAAAGATTTAAATAGTTTCTGATATGGTAATCAGATGTGCTGTGCAAAGCATTTGAAGTTTATCACATTTCTACCATCAGGGGGGTCTTAAAAAGTCTAAAAAAGTCTAACATTTCAAAATCTAAATTTTAGGCCTTAACAAGTCTTAAATTATGGTGTTCTAGTTCTTAAATCATTTTAAACGGGTCTTACATTTTCCTACGTCCATTAACGCCTCTAATGCTCATTGAAATGTATTTAAAAAATACATAAAATTCTTTTTTATTCTGTGGTGTTGTAGTTCTTTTGCTTGTCCAAATATAATTTGCTGTATATGTACAGACCATTATTACTCTGTCGCTTTTAGTCAATTTTAATACTATATTTATTTACTATGCAAGTACTTTTGTGACTCTGCATTTCGTTGTACTTTTATGTCGCGATATCCTGTATGTCTTAAATTATATTCATAAAGGTCTTAAAACAGTCTTCAAAAGTCTTAAATGTGACTTGGTAAAACCTGCAGAAACCCCGTACCAAGCTTTATTTGTTCTTGATCCTTCAGGGCTTTGCTAAATCAGCTCTAACAAAAAAAAGAATATCTGAACCCTTATAGCAGTTCAGGAGTTGATGAGTTGTGGTTCCTGATTATTTTGTCTATTCTCAATCAGCTGACACTCAGAGGGGAGCAGGAAGCCCAGCAGTCACAGCCCAGTATGGAAGTGTCGTCAGCTCACCTCAGTTTACAGATGTTCATGTGGGAGGGAATATAACGCTTAATGTCAGCAACACATTTGGTAATGTTTCCACTGAATTCATACATTAAATAAAGCCTGATTTATGTTTAATTGTATTTAACAAAATGCCTTAAATGATTTTGCATTCCTCAAGAGCTGTTAAATGTTTGGGTTTCAGTCACGTCTCCTGACAGGACAGATGGGACGAAAGCCATTTCTCCCAAAACCGAAGGTATTGTGTGTGTGTGTGCTAATTAAACATAACTAGACTGAAGTACTACTGACAGAGTGAGTCTGAGAGGGAGGTGTGTGAATTTGAATGCAAATCAGATCAATCAAATAAAAACTGGATGGTAATAATTACATTATTTCTGTTTCAGTGGATGCCAGTGGTGTTGAAGAAACTAAAGGTACATTAGCAAAAGGTTATTAAAGTGGGATTTTGCTTTTTCGTGCGTGCGTGCGTGCGTGTGTGTGTGTGTGTAAGAATTTTGTCAAAAAGTCTGTCTTAAATTTAAATATTTAAATATTTTCTGAAGCTACTGTACTTCAGATATGCTGTGCAAAGCATTTGAAATGACACAAAATCATCTGATTTTATTCTGAAGGTAAAGGGGTTTTCTATTGCATGCAACAAAAATCGGTATAAATTGGGAACAATAAAGCCATTTGGAGTAGGTTGCTGTCAGAACACAAACATGGCACTCAGTGTAAAGCTAACAGAGGAGCAGCCATAAACTGTGTGTTGAATAGAGACGAGCATCTTAACAGCTTCCTCAAGTTAATCGGCTCACACCTCTCTCGCGGCACTGCTCCACCAGCTGGGTGTATTTGCTTCTTTTCATCTCGTCAGAGTTCTTGATGCATTCTGCCCGCGGGACTATAGGTTCTAAGAGAATTACCGAGACTTCGAGGGTTCGGAGAGCAGCACCATGTCTTGCCTCAAGGTGTGAGAGCAACATTTACTGGAAAATGGAGTTGCTTCCCCAGGTCAACTTTTAGTTCCCAGTCCTGCCGAGTTGAGAGCAGAATGGAGGAGGAGGTCCTTAAAGCTGCTTCATCCCACCAGTTTTGATGAAAGGTGAATGGTTTGACTGAGGACGTGCGAGTGACTTGACTTTCCCATAGATTCACATGAATCAAGAACTTAACGCGGTGGGGCTCCGCCCTCCAGAGCTTGTGTCACCTTTCACTCCACTGCTTGCTTCTATCTTGCCCAGGCTCCCTGCTGCTGTATTCCAACCATCCAAGTGGCATCGACTAATGCTCTAACCTCCCCTTGGATCATGGCCCTCCTATGTTTCCCCTTCACCTTGTTGTAGTATGTTTTTTGTGCTACTACCAAAGCCAGCCTTTCCATGTGTCTCTGTCTCAACTGAGCCTCTGCTGCCTTTCACTTTTGACCTGTTCTAACCCGGATGTCGGCCTGGGAGATTTTGGGGTTGCTTGACTCCCAGTATTGCAGGGCCTCACCTGTACAAGTCACCCTGAACTTTTCATTTAGACTACTAATAAGGGAGCTTCAGGATGTTGTTCTTTTCGTACAGGGTAGTGTTGCTCAGGCTTTGAGGAAGACCCAACAACCTTCTTGGGAACCTGCTCACTCTTCTCTGGAAGCCCTCAAGCACACACTATCTGGGTGAGCTAGAGGTCGCCCCATGATTCCAGCTCTTGATTGGTCGCTCGCTCAGAGAGGATCACTGAAAGTGTACATCCAGTGATCATCCCCTTATCGAGCCTTATCCACTCTGATGTTGTCCTAGAGGAGACCCTCAAACTAAAGCTGTTGTAGTAATCCAGTATGTGGTCTCAGGATTTGACTGGGCCGTGGTGCCCAGTTATGAGCCACCTCAACAAACTTGTTGGTTATCTAGCCATATTCATTTGTGAGGTCCAACCACAGCAACACCAGGTCCCCCCTTGTTCTGTCTGGCTTCCTGTATCAGCTGCGTGACCACACCTGTGTGCTCCAGACATCCTGTACCTTTGGGATCTTACCTTTCTTCACCGAGGTGTCAATGTACGCATTCCCTAAGAGGAAACCTATCAGGTGCCTTGACCCAATGCTGAAGAATAGGTCTCCTACAACACTGAGCAGAACAATGGTTCTGAACTAGTCAAAGTTCTCTGAATTCTCCTCCTTCGGAATCCAAACATCCCCCCCCCCCCCCTTAAATGAGCAACCTTGCCCCTCCTCCAGATGCCTGTGGAGTAGACCTGGGCAGTTATGGTTGTAGGGGGGCTCTTTCGGGTACCCTATTTGGTCCTGGGGGACCACCTCCTGAATCTGCTTCAAGATGGGCTGCTTTGCCCACTGTTGGTGAAGGTGGATTAATCAAAGACTTGAATTGACCAAGATCATTCTCCCTTTTTGCATCACTAAAGGTGTCTCTGAGGTAGCTATCGATCTCAGATTTGGAAGTGGTGAGCTGTCCACTGCGCTGTCCGCTGCAAATTGCAGTTCGCATAGTGGCCCTCTCCTTCCTCTCCCAGCGATACCACTCAGCTCTTGTCAAGGTTGTGAATATTTTGTGAAGGATGTGGTGCAGCTCCCAGAAAGGGCTCTCTTCTTCACTCGCTTCCTTTTACTGTCACCTCAGGCTCTTCGGCTCCTTCCTGAGCTGGAGGATATTGGTCATTCTCTTGCTCATGATGAATGGGGCCTTTTCCTGCTTTCTTTTCCTCCAACTGAAATCCCTAGAAATAAAATGGATAGAAAGGCCATTGAACTGTTCAAACCGGTCATTTGATTGTTGTTAATTGTCATGGTGACAATATGCATCAGTAGGCCCTTAAACTGTAGCAGCTCGCTGGGAGGAGTGACGCCCAATGCAGCTTGGGAGACATTAGGCTAGTTTGAAATGAACTGCGCCTCGCCTATAAAGTCAACGAGAGCAGGCAGCAGCAGTGGCAAAAAAATCCACAGTCAAGTCGGACAGCCGGTGGACGATTTGTTAGTTGGCTAATGTTAACTTGCTAACTCCGCCTTAAACCCTCACCACATTGATCACAGAAAACGAGCCAAATGAAGCTGTCACTCATGTGGCGATAGCAATGTGCTTTCTGTGGATGAAGCATTAAGTTTGACTCATTTAGCGGCTGGCTCTCTGTCTCGTAAAGTTACTTCTCCACTGCTCATTTATCTGTTACTGCAAACCTCACCTCCATGAGTCGAAATTTTAAATTGCTGCCACTCTGACCATTCTGCTTGGTTGATTTGAATGGAAATGTCCTTTCTATCTATTTCATTTCTATGTCGAAATTTCTCTACCACTAGAAAGACAATAATGGTGGTCATCGCTTGAAGGTGCTTGAAGGCTTCCCCCTTGGCGGTTGCTTCTAGGATTGAATCAGCATCTTTGTCAAACTGGAGTCACTCTTCTACTTGCTAGCTTGGGGTTACTTGACCAGACGATGTTTTGAAATGCGTGGGGCTGCAGTTCGTGTCACCTGGAAGTTCCGAGCACTATGGGTTGGCTCCAGGTCTGGCTTCTCCTGCGTCTCACCAGGAATTGCTTCTGTGTGCTATGACACTCACACTGTCTGCATGCATTCCATTTTTGACCTGGTGTATCAATAGGCCACCCTGGTTCTTGCAAACGTTGCTTCAATCACAAATCATAATTGTCTTATTTCCATTGCCATTCATCATCATTGTTTTGGTCCACCTGGCTGGGGTCCATATTCTTTAACTGCTAAGCCGTGCACACTAATGGAATATAGCAGCACTTTCTACAGTAAAAAATATAAAGCAGATAAAGGTTTATAAACCAAATACTTCATAACCAGAACTGTTTCAGGAGTAACGTGACATTGTTTACTGCCATGTAGCTACATGCAGTGTTGGGAATGATACTTTCAAAACGTATTCCGTTACAGAATACAGAATACATGCCCAAAAATGTAATTTGTAAAGTATTCCGTTACATTACTCAAACTGAGTAACGTATTCTGAATACATTGTAGATATGACAGAAAATACGGAAGAGCATAATATGTCCCCTTTAACCAGTAGTGGTCATTGGTTACGAGTGCAGCGCTGTGGTTGTACTGGGCAGCTACAACCACAGTCAACATACAACTTGTTCCACCACAATATTCAGTTGCATGTGTTTACTGATGCTTGTGAGAATAGAGGCATCTTTATATATACCGCCTATTCTATGTTACCGTTGTTTTTCTATTTATATCACACAGATGGGATGGTTCCAGTACCAGAGCCACAACACATCTCATTTTACCAAGACTGTCTTCAAACACACCTTCAGGATGTGTATATGTGTGCACAAGAGGGGTGGACACAGAAGAAGGATGAACAACCTCTGGATGATATCTACACACATCTGTACATCAAAGCTACTGGTGACGTACACATCAACACACAGCATGAGATCAGGCAGATTGAGGAGGTGAAGCCAACAGATACAGAGAAACCAATTGCACCTTGTGACATGTTCAAACACCCCTCTGGAAAAGGCAGACCCATAAGAACAGTGCTGACCAATGGAATCGCAGGAATTGGAAAAACATTTCTTGTGCACAAATTTGTTTTGGACTGGTGTAAAAGAGAAACCAATCAAGATGTGCATCTCGTTTTCCCCTTTACCTTCCGCGTGCTGAATTTAAAGGGGGGAAAATATTGTTTGGCAGAGCTCATTCATGAATGTATCACAGAGACCAGGGACATCAAGGAAAAAGCTCTCAATTACATCTTTAAAGCTCTGCAGGAATCAGGAAACAGCAATTTTGACAAGAGTGAATTCAAACTTCTGTTTGTTTTCGACGGACTGGATGAGAGCCGCCTTGATCTGGACTGCTCCACCAATAAAAACAAGACAGTTAAAATTGATGTTACAGCGCCAACCTCAGTGGACGAGCTGCTGACGAACCTCATCAGGAAGAAACTGCTGCCCTCTGCTCGCATCTGGATAACCACACGACCTGCAGCAGCCAATCAGATCCATTCTGATTTTGTAGACATCATGACGGAGGTCAGAGGGTTCACTGACCCACAGAAGGAAGAATACTTTAGAAAGAGATTCAGAGATCAGGAGCGGGCCGACAGAATCATCTTCCACATCAAGACATCACGAAGCCTCCACATCATGTGCCACATCCCAGTCTTCTGCTGGATCACTGCTACAGTTCTGGAGGAGGTGATGAAAACCAGAGAGGGAGGAGAACTGCCCAAGACCCTGACTGAGATGTACACAGAATTCCTGAAGTTTCAGATTCATCAGGCAGAAGAGAAGTATGACCCAGAACAGTGCATTCAGTGCATTGAGCCATTAGCAAAACTGGCTTACCATCAGTTGGAAAAGGGCAACCCGATCTTCTACGAGAAAGATCTAGAAGAGAGTGGCATTGATGTCAGTGGAGCCTCAGTGTACTCAGGAGTGTTCACAGAGATCTTCAAAGAGCAACGTGGGAGGAAGAATGATAACAAAAAGATGTTTAGCTTCATTCATCTGAGTGTTCAGGAGTTTCTGGCTGCTTTTCATGTAAAGAGATCAGTCATTAACAGAAAGAAGAATGTGATGTTTGGGCAAAGTTTGCGTGAACAAGTGCGACTGGTTTTCAGCAAAAAATCTATGATGTCTAACGTCCACAGGTTTGCTATTGACAAGGCCTTACAGAGTCCAAACGGCCACCTGGACTTGTTCCTTCGCTTCCTCATGGGTCTTTCCCTGCAGACCAATCAGGATCTCCTCACAGACCTGCTGGCTCAGACAGGAAGTAGCTCACAGACCAATCAGGATACAGTTGAGTACATCAAGATGAAGATCAGTGAGAATCTGTCTCCAGAGAGAAGCATCAATCTGTTCCACTGTCTGAATGAACTGAATGATCGTTCTCTAGTGGAGGAGATCCAACAGTATCTGAGTTCAGGAAGTCTCTCCACAGATAAACTGTCTCCTGCTCAGTGGTCAGCTCTGGTATTCATCTTACTGTCATCAGGAAACGATCTGGACGTGTTTGACCTGAAGAAATACTCTGCTTCAGAGGAGGCTCTTGTGAGGCTGCTGCCAGTGGTCAAAGCCTCCACAAAAACTCTGTAAGTGCACCGATTACTGAAGATACTAACTGTATCAAATGTGTATGGTTCTTCTGAACTAACGAATGTTTTAGTCAACTGATAGTCAATATTTCGTCAACAAATTGATTAGTTAATCAATTGAAACACCTGCAAATTATTTCTTCAGTTTCATTGTACCTCCACAAATTAATGCAGCCAAATGAAAAAAAAAAGATCTGCCACTTTGTAGGCTGAAATTAATTAGTGTGAATGGTTGGGATCCAACAGATGTGACTATATCTATTTTTTTTTTAAATTTCCTTTAATAGTTTTCTGACTCCAGTAATATACACAATACAAGACATACATTTGTTGAGTTTGAATCATTAACTCAGTCTGGACAACTGTAAACATGTGATGTGTTGTAGATGTGTACATCATTTCAAATACAGATCAGAAGTGAAGCTGCTTTCTACTGCACTGGAGACTCTCAGGTCAGGAATAATAAAGCTATAAAGGGTGATCCATTATATTACATTTTATTTAGCTGATGCTTTTATCCAAAGTGAATTACAGTGACTGTCAAGTGCAGTGAACCATGTAGGTAAAACTTAGAAGAGCAAGAATCACATAGAAGTACATTAGCTTCAAATAAGCTAAAAATACAACATGTAAGTGCAATTTATTTGATAAAACCATCATCTTCTTAGGTGCAGTTGGAAGAGATGTGTTTTTAGCCTGCGGTGGAGGATGTGTAGACCTCCGGCTGTCCTGATGTCAAGGAGGAGCTCGGGTCCACCATTTGAGATGCATGATAGCAAAAAGTCTCGATTTCGTTGAGTGACTATAGGAGTCCCTCGCAGTGAGGGAGCAGCAAGCATATTGGCCATTGACAAGAGCCTGAACCAGAACCTGAGGGTCAGAAAAGGCAGTATCCTTCTGAAGTTATGCATCATGTATCTATATGATTGGGTTATTGCAGCAATGTTGGCAGTGAGGGAGAGTTGGCCGCTAAGTGTCACACCCAGGTTCCTAGCAGTCCTGGTGGGGACTACCACAGAGTTGTTGATCTGGGTGGAAGAGCCCTTCCCTGCAAGGAAAAACAGCTCAGTCAAGGCTGAGTTTCAAGTGGTGTGTGGACATTCAATGAGAGATGTCAGTCAGACAGGCAGAGATGCTTGCTGGTACTTGTGTTTCAGACTGGGGAAAAGAAATAATTAGTCAGGTGTCATCTGCTTAGTTGTGGTAGAAAAAAACCCATGTGAGTGAAAAACAGAACCGAGAGGGAGTTGGTGTACAGAAAGAAGAGGAGGGGGCCCCAGGACAGAACCTTGAAGGATCCCATTGTGAGTGAACAAGGTTCTGACACAGATTCTCTCAAAGTTACCCGTTAGGTGCGGTCTTTGAGGTAAGATATGAGCAGAGTGTGCAGAAACTGAGGACACACATCCTGAAGGGTGAAAATGAGTTGAGTGGCCTGCTTTGAAACAAAAATTGTTGGGATCAAGAAGGTTGTTTTGGTGAATATAAGAATTGAGTTGGTTGGAAATAGCACGTTTGAGTGTTTTGGAGAAAACGGAAGAAGAGAGACAGGTCTGTTGTTGCTAACTTCAGACAGGTTGAATGTGGCTTTCTTTTGGAGAAGGGTCACTCTCGCTTCCAGGAAACAACTGGTTGACTAGGTGGTGATAATTAGATGAGTGAGAAAAGGGTGACCCAAATCCTTCACAAGGTGTTGTCATTTTAATTTCCTGGTAGCTAAGTGTAAGTCATATCAAATACACATAAACATGTTTGCACTTATATTCTGTTCATATGTTTAGGCTGAGTGGCTGTCATCTGTCAGAGAGAAGCTGTAAGGCTCTGTCCTCAGTTCTCAGCTCAGAGTCCTCTAATCTGAGAGAGCTGGACCTGAGTAATAATGACCTCATGGATACAGGAGGGAAACTGCTTTCTGCTGGACTCGAGATTCCACACTGTAAACTGGAGACTCTCAGGTCAGGAATAATAAACCTGTAAAGGGGGAAATAGATATGTCACACAGTGTTTTCAGTTAGTTAACCATTTTTTGATAACCATATTTGATAATAGTAATGCCTACCTAAATATAAGTGTAAGTAATATCAAATACAGATATAAATGTTTGCACTTATATTCTGTTCATATGTTTAGGCTGAGTGGCTGTAACCTGTCAGAGAGAAGCTGTGAAAATCTGTCTTCAGTTCTCAGCTTAGAGTCCTCTAGTCTGAGACAACTTGACCTGAGTAACAACGACCTGAAGGATTCAGGAGTGGAGCTGCTCTCTGGTGGACTAAAGAGTCAACATTGTAAACTGGAGACTCTCAGGTCAGGATTCAGCTTCTGTTAAACAAATAACCATTTAAATGTTGCTTCATATACAAGTTAATGGGCCCTATCTTGAACCTGATGCAGTGAAGCGTCTTACAGATGTCTGCTGTCTACCAGCCTTGATAGAGAAAGCTTTAGGGCTATACCAACTTAAGTCAAATTACTTTGTCGGGTTCTATGCCAACTTTTAAATCCAATATATCCACAGACTCTTCCGCTTCATTTTGCTCTTTTGTTGGACTGGCTTTGGGCCACTGCAGAAGTTTGACAGTTGAGTGAGAGGTCAAAAATAAATGAATGCAGATTTAAGACAAATTAACTTGTGACAAGTTCTGGTGGCATTTGACTGTTTAGCAACAATGTATTTGAAAGAAGTGGTCTAATGAGACAATTTAACATTTAGCTAAAATTAGGAAATTTAAACTGAAGAAGAAATACATGACGACAATGAATTAATTATTATTATTATTGTAAATTCAAGTCATTTTCTGTGTGTGTGTGTCCAGTTTGTCAGGCTGTCTGATCACAGAGGAAGGCTGTACTTTTCTGGACTCAGCGCTGAGCTCCAACCACTCCCATCTGAGAGTGCTGGACCTGAGCTACAATCATCCAGGAGTCTTGGGTGTGAAGCTGCTTTCAGCTAGACGGGAGGATCCACACTGCAGACTGGACACTCTAAGGTATGAACAGACAGCAGAGCTCACTGTTGCTTCACAGTGTGTACCAGCAGCCCTGGTGATAACAGTGAAGACAGTAACTGATGTGCTGAGAATCTCATCCCCGCTAAGAATCAACTCCCATTAATAAGTTACATTCTTATTGGAGCACTTTGAGGACGTCTCAATTATGTTGATGTTTAGAGTTAATCTTTGACCTTAGAAACCTGAGGTGTTGATATATTTTGAAGATGAGAGATGAGGAAGCTTCTGAAGGTTCATTCTGACTTTGTTTCTTCCTCCAGGCTGGAACATTGTGGAGAGCAGAGGCTGAAACCTGGTCAGAGGAAGTGTGAGTGTGCTTTCACTTTGATTCATAAAAACAAGGCACAACATCTTACAGTAGGATTAGTATTGTGTTAATATTAGTATTTTTTTTTATTACTAACAAGCATCAGTTAAAATGGAAGTCACATTGTCAAAAACTGTGGATAATTTTTCATTGCTTTAAAGGAACACGCCGACTTATTGGGATTTTAGCTTATTCACCGTATGCCCCAGAGTTAGATATGTCCATACATACCCTTCTCATCTCCGTGCATGTCGTAACTTTGTGTGACGCACCCACCGCTAGCCTAGCTTAGCACAGATGCTGCAGGTAACCGGCTCCATCTAGCCTACTGCTCCCAATAAGTGACAAAATAATGGCAACATTTTCCTATTTACATGTTGTGATTTGTATAGTCATAGCGTGTACAAATACCAAAGTCACATGAGACACAGCCATCTTCTAACCGTATACAAACACTGTACTGTACTGCACTGCTACTTGGGCGGCGTTATTAGCGCAACACCTGAAAAGCACCGTTGCTACTAGTATTGTTTTTGGCAGCCTGTTTTAATTTTAGTTTCAGTCTAGTCTTTGTGTCAAGCTGTCATTTTAGTTTTTATTAGTTTTAGTCACATTCATACTAATTTTAGTCAAGTTTCAGTCGACTAAAAGTCTGAGCATTTTAGTCTTATTTTAGTCAGAATTATCCATGACTTTTTTCGTCTAGTTTTAGTCGATGAAAGCTGATGACATTTTAGTCTAGTTTTACTCAATGAAAACTGACGACATTTAGTCTAGTTTTAGTCAATCAAAATTGTATTTTAGTTTCTTTTTAGTAATGCAATTCTATATAACCCAGTCAACATAGTATACGTACCTAGTAGTATAGACAAATCCAACATTGTCTTTTAGTCAAACCCATTTTAAACAAGGTTATCATATTATATTATTGTTACCTTATAGACTCAAGAATACATTAATTCTAGACACAGAAGACGCTCTGATTTGAATTGACAACATATTTATTTTACCAACCAAAAATGTTAGAAGTAGACACACATAAATTTAAATAAAATAAATAAAATAACATCACATGATGTTTTCAGCTCCAGTGGCTAACGTTTAAAGCTAACATTAAAATGAGACACATTAACCACAACGTCATGAGTTGGCATTAGCGTTCTAAAATAGAAAGTAACGTTACGTTAATGTCTTGACTTACCTCAACTTCTTTCTTTCCAAATGTCTTTTTCTCCCAAAGACTAACTGCGGCTGGCCGGCCATCATTCCCTTTCTCTCCGTCAGACTTAATTTTGTTTGTTGTAGTTTATGCTTGCTAACTCACCGCAGCCCAAGTAGCAACAGTAGCAGTTTTTTTTTTACATAGAAACATTTAAAAACAGAAGGAATTTGAATTTACAGCTTGTGTATCTGCATTCTATCTGTATCTGCATTCATTCATTCAGGGGCCTTTGAACTCACACTGGACACAAACACAGTGAGCACAGACCTCAAACTGTCTGACAACAACAGGAAGGTGACAGCAGAGAGAGGGAGGCAGCCATATCCTGATCATCCAGAGAGGTTTGACTACTGGTGGCAGCTGCTGTGTAGAGATGGTCTGACTGGTCGCTGTTACTGGGAGGTCGAGAAGAGTGGAGATGTTCGTGTAGCAGTGAGTTACAGAGGAATCAGGAGGAGAGGAGGCAGTGAAGACTGCAGGTTTGGAGGGAATGATCAGTCCTGGAGTCTGAGGTGCTCTGATGATGAAGGTTACTCTGTCTGGCACAATAACAGAGAAACAGTCCTCCCTCTCTCCTCCTCATCAGTGAGTTACAGAGGAATCAGAAGGAGAGGACGCAGTGAAGACTGTTTGTTTGGATGGAATGATCAGTCCTGGAGTCTGAGGTGCTCTGATTACTCTGTCTGTCACAATAACAGTGACAATAACTCATCCTCCTCCCCTGTCTCTGATAGAGTAGCAGTGTATGTGGACTATCCTGCTGGCATTCTGTCCTTCTACAGAGTCTCCTCTGACTCACTGATCCACCTCCACACCTTCAACACCACATTCACTGAACCTCTTTATCCTGGATTCTGGTTAGGGGGGCTTGGTTCCTCAGTGTCTCTGTGTTCTGTGTAGGACGGAGATTCTACTCCTGTGCACAGAAACACTTACACTGCTGACCAACACATACACAATCTCTTTGTAAATCCAACTCAAAATTACAAGAAAACAATACATTAAAGGAGTCACTGATATATACACTTTATAATAACCGCCACTAATTAATGGTAAACTTTAGTTAATAGTTATTTTACTGTCAACAAACAATGGAATGATGATTCATAATGTTTACTAATAATTTGTATTAACTTAAGTTTAGTTAACTATCAATTTACCATTTATTAATTTCAATTTTCAATTTCAATTTTATTTATAGTGTCAAATCATAACAGGAATTATCTGAGGACACTACAGATAGAGTTGGTCTAGACCACACTCTATAATTTACAAGGACCCAACAATTCCAGTAATTCCCCCAAGAGCGTGCATGAATGCGTAAGTGTGACAGTGGCGAGGAAAAACTCCCTTTTAGGAAGAAACCTGGGACAGACCCAGGCTCTTGGTAGGCGGTGTCTGATGGTGCCGGTTGGGGGTGTGATGAACAATGGCAATGATAGTCACAATAAAGATATTGTAATAGTTATAATAGTTCATATTAGCGATGGTTATTATAAAGTTTTACCAAATAGGATGACTCACTGCATGGCTGTGGTTTGAAATACCTTTAAAAATGGTTCCTTTCAGGTTTTTGGGGCACTTCTGTGAAACTTTTTACGACATTTGTTTAAAAACTTGAGAAAAGATTATCTTTAACTAAAGATAGCTCATCACACACAGCGCCAATCGTCTGAAACGGTCCCCACTTCCTGTCTCCTAAAGGGGCGTGGCCTCGTTTGAAAGTGTAGTGAACGTCGTGTGAATGGATGAAAAGTTATATTTGTATAGTTAAGTAATGTTTCTCAAACAAAGTTAATTTTCTCCTGATGTGTCCGTCTGAAACATAACATTTTAGTGTCAGAATGTTCTGGCTCCAGTACCGTAATTCCTCAAATAAAAGCCGGGGCCTTTATTTACCTAAACTGCAGAAGGTACCAGGCTTGTATTTAAAGCAGGCTTTTATTAGAGGCAGGCCTTTATTTCTAATTCAATCTGTTTGATAAGTATAATTGTTAAGTATAATAAGTTTTAAAGTTAAGTTTTAAATGAAAAACCATAGCGTTCCAGTGGATAGAGATCATTCATTTCTTAAGAAACATTTGCAAAAATATCACCATATATGCAACAACAGCCAGAAGAGCAACAAAGCAATTTGGGTCAGAATTAATCAAACACCACCATTGTGTCAGTTTGAACCCTGTAAATGTACGGGGTATTTATTTCAAATACAGGTACTACAGTATTGCTGGTAGATTACAATAAGAGCATACAGTAGTTTCTGGTTTGCAGCACACCAGTATCTGATTAACATTACAGACGGTAGCTAGCTAGCTTTGTTTCTAGCTCCAGGCTAACTTTTTTCCTCCCACCTCCAGCTAGCTAGCTGTGCTCTGCGCTTGTCGGCTAATCTTGTTGTGCTCCAATGATGAGATGGCTTTCTATCTGGCTCATTGAGCTTTTAATCTCATCTGATGTCTGTATTAAAAACACTGTGTAGCAAGAAAAATGATTTACAGTTTGAGTTTAATCTGAGGAATGTGTAAATGAGATGAATGTTTCTGTGATTCTGTCAAGAAAGGCTTGTTAAATCACTTTTATTATGATTATAATGAATGTAATAAGTTGAACGTTCTTGATTCAGTAATGAAGAGGAAGAAATATAAAGTGATCATTTCTCTGCTGTTTGTTCACAGTGTATGAATATGTTAAAGGGAAGTTCCACCCTATAATAATATGATAATTACTGTATATCAGCAGTGTGTTTATTTAGATCACAAGAAAATGAAACATTGGCTACAAAAATTGATGCTTCTTTTTCTATGAAAAGACGACAAATCTTTAGTTTCAGTGTTTGAGGATGTTCAGATTTGGCTCTGATGTTTCAGTTTTGTTTGAGCTTTTAATCTCATCTGATGTCTGTATTAAAAACACTGTCTGGTAAGAAAAATGATTTACAGTTTGAGTTTAATCTGATAATAGTGAAAATGAGATGAATATTTCTGTTATTATTCTGTTTAATCACTTGTATTGATTTTAATAAATGTAATAAGTTAAACGTTTATTGATCTAAGAATGAAGAGAAAGAAACATTTACAGAAATTAGAATTTAGACTCACGTTCATGCCTCATTCATTGTGATGTCAAATTGTTTTGTTGTCTTTTGTTTGCCGACGGCATACCTGTACTTCTCTGGTTCCTGGCTTTGAGAGCGAGCAGTTCATGTTCACAAATATTGATTAAACTTTCCTTGGCCATTGAAGTAACATTTTGGAATTCTTAATTAAGGTGGCGTTCCCCTTTAAACTTTAAATGACATACTTAAAATATATTGGTTGAAGAATACAATTTTGTCCACACAGAAATAAAATCATGAAAATATCTGTCTTTATATCCATCTTTGTATATGACGCCCTGTTCATTGTTTGTTTTGGGACTGTGTGTGAAGTTGAAATACTGTATTCCACTGTAGTTGAACTAGAGGCTTTTATTTTGGTATTTCGCGTCTGAACGGAAGTGTTTTATTTTGAAAGGAAGCTGCTCTTAAGTGATAAACGTCACTTGACAGAAACCGAAACAGTAGAAACGTCAGCGGCAGGAGACTGTTTAGAGAATCTTTGGGTGTAGTTTTTCGGTCTTTAATGTGGACTAAAACGGGTCTAAATGTGCTGAAAGCTCGGAGAAGCTCGAGTCGAACAGGTAACAAAGTAGTTTAAGTAATGAATATCTTGGTAAAGATTGTGTGAACAACTTTGACATGAAGTTAGCTGACCGCTGATGTGTTGTTAGCAAAGTACTAGTTGAGAGGTAACGTCCCTCTAGCTTTACTGCTCAAAGTAACTAGTTACACTGTGTGATTTTTTTTTACTTAGTTTATTATAATTTACGGTAATTTTTCAGGATGTTTTGAGAGAGAGAGAGAGAGAGAGAGAGAGAGAGACAGAGAGAGACAGACAGAGAGAGACAGAGAGAGAGAGACAGAGAGAGAGAGAGAGAGACAGACAGAGAGAGACAGACAGAGAGAGACAGAGAGAGAGACAGACAGAGAGAGAGAGAGAGAGAGAGAGAGAGAGAGAGAGAGAGAGAGAGAGAGAGAGAGAGAGAGAGAGAGAGACAGAGAGAGAGAGACAGAGACAGAGAGAGAGAGAGAGAGAGACAGAGAGAGAGAGAGAGAGACAGAGAGAGAGAGAGAGAGAGAGACAGAGAGAGAGAGAGCAGAGAGAGAGAGAGACAGACAGAGAGAGACGAGAGAGAGCGAGAGAGAGAGAGAGAGAGAGAGAGAGAGAGAGACAGAGAGAGAGAGAGAGAGAGAGAGAGAGACAGAGAGAGAGACAGAGAGACAGAGAGAGAGAGAGATGTAAACCAGGTTAACATCTGTTTCTTTCTGTCTCTCTAACTTTCACATCTCAGATTATTTTCTCTCCCTCCAGACCAAAAGGTCAAAGTGTGTTTTTAATGTTGGATGTTGTGTTATCTTGTGTAATGACTGGAGTTATCTGACTGTTTGTGCCTCCTGTTCTACTTTGACTCAGTCAGTCTGCTCTCCAGCTCTGTGGAGATGGTGGGGGTAAAGTTCTCCATCTAGTGGACTGACAGCACAACTACAGCTCATCTGTGCTTTCTCTGCCTCACACATTTTTTATGTTTATATTATTTAACCTTAACCTTAAATTATTTATCCAGGTAAGTCGACTGAGAACAAATTCTCATTTGCAACAACGACCTGTCACATTCACACAGTTACACATTTATACCTGGAAGCTGCCCAGTACAACCACAGTCTGATCTGCTGGCCACTGAGCAGCTCCACTCGAGCTGTTGGGGTTAAAGGGTGATATCATTATTATATCTGGGCTGAAAATGGCCCAGGTGCTGTTCTATGCGCCCTAATACAACCTTGTGGAATGGCCCTATTTGGAACGAGAGCTTTTCTTCCAAATATGGTATGCTCATGAATATTTAGATGAGCTGCGCGCTGATTGGTTGAGCAAAGCACATACACACACACAGTGGAGACGAGACAGCAGGTCTCATATTTCAGACACTGCAAAGTTATACATTGTTTGTCTGCTATTTCATTACTAAATTCACAAAATTGATGGCTAATTGCAAATTTGGTAAGACGGTGTCGGACTTCAGGAGCAAATTTGCAATTAGCCATTAATTTTCGTAAAGCCACCATGTTTAACCATGGTTCCACCATGGTTACAGCTGCTGAAACATGGCTGATTAAATGTCACATTGTCCCCACAATCTTTTTCTTAAGTCTGCGTGATATGAGGGAAATATGCAACTACTTTGTTACACACATAGTTTGTTGAATAAGAAAGAATTTAAGTTATTTCCAATATTCTTTTATTTAACAAATTAAACGTTGAACTGAATACAAAAGGCATCAATAAAAAAAGAACTAATTCAATTTTAGAGTGCAGTTTTCTACTGATACTCTTTCAACTAACTCAAAAAATCCCTGAGTGTAATATCGCAGAGTGTAACAATGTTGTTGCTTTCATGTGTGACCACATATACTTTAACTATTCTATAGTTTGACTATTTATAGCAATACGCTTTTGCAAGGGCAATGGCATACAACCTACAACATTTAATCACCAATTAAATCATTCAATTAAATCATATAGTAAAGAGCTGAGACTCAAATCAATAGCTATCTAATTTAAAAGTAGGAAAGGGTAGAGTCTATTTGGCCAAAGTAACTCCACCCTTCCTGCTAAGAGACTGAGTCTCTGAATAAAAACCAAGGTCTGAATTTACTGTATACATTGGTTCCTCTTGTGAAAATGCGAGTAAAGTTCCTGAGTTCCTGGGAAGGTTCCTGTGGTAGGAACAGGCTACTTTTTAGAGAACTGAACTGTTTTGAAGTAAGACAGATTCAGTTGCAAAGCTGCAGCACCAGCAGTTTTAGACCTGCAGGTCTTCATGTTCAAACCTGTACCACCTAATTACAGATGAAAGATACACTGTGAAATTAATAATATTTCAGTTTTTATAATTAAAATCCACAGGAGGTTTAAGAAAACCACAAATGTTTTTAGCAGTGCTATCATTGTTACTCTAGAAATGACGATGTTGGTCCGTCTCACTCTCGACCTGTTGATCCACCCCTTTGGTCCAAACTGAAATATCTCAACAACTATTGGATGTATTGTCATAAGGACATTCATGTTCCCCACAGGATGAATCTTAATGACTTTGGTGATCCTCTGACATTTCCTTTACTGTCATCATGGAGTTGAGATTTGTGATTTTGAGTGAAATGTTTGATCAATTATTGGATGGACTGCCATGTCCCCCTTTAGGATGAATTGTAATAACTTTGGAGATCCCCTCAGTTTTCTTCTCTGGTCATGTCAGTATGCTAACATGCTGAGCTAACCCAGCAAACATTGAGATGTTGAATGCCCGTTGTTTGAACATCCAATCATGACTTCCTGTTATGGTTGAAACATAGTTTCAAAATCAAAATTGTTCTAAAATGGCCTTCTGCCAGAAAGTCAGCTGACGTAGCAGTGTTTCCTTTAGGATTTTTTTTACCGGTGGGGGCAGGTCTGTCCGAACAACAACCCCGCCCCCCCCCAACCCCAAA
The DNA here is from genome assembly GCF_031162955.1 of Sander vitreus. NCBI lineage: Eukaryota > Metazoa > Chordata > Actinopteri > Perciformes > Percidae > Sander > Sander vitreus. Next base: position 1,294,235 of record NC_135856.1, on the reverse strand, counting down.
GTCCTTGTTGACAGGAAGTTGTGGTGAATAAATGGGTCTAACAACCAAATGACATTAAAGCAAGGGGGTAAGCGAGCGTCCACAAACCGTAGCTCCTATGGCGCCATTTTAATGCTAACAAGCACCCACCCGCCGTTAGCATTCCATTGACTCCCATTCATTTTGGCATCACTTTGACAGTGAATAACTTTACATCTTAAGCGTTTAAAGACTTTATTTGTCCATTGTTTATTTCTAAAGAAACACAACAATGTATAAAAGGCTCCATTACCTTGTATCTGATGTTATGGCTACATAGCAGACGTTTTTATAAAATTAGGCTAACGATTGTGTCATAACCACGCAACTTACTGTCGCATAGTAGAGGAATTACCGTACATTACAGGAGGAGCTCCTAGGCAGTTTGGACTTCCATCAGCTGTTTAAGTGTAATGACTAATGTTAACTATCATTTTAGTGATCAATAATGAGCCTGTGTCTATGTTATCTCCTTACATATACCTACGCTCTCCGTCTCTGCTAGATTGGGAATGATTGAGATTTCTCTTGGCACAGCTACCAGAAGACTTACAACTTTCAGACAGGTTGCTCACGTAGGCCTGCACGATTTTGGAAAAAACTTACATTGCGATATTTTTTTTCCCTGCGATATATATTGCGATATGAGAAAAAGACTAATTTTTACAAGAGGACATGAATAGCCCTATTTAGAAATACTAAGTCATTCTCAATTACTGGGGTGATTTTGTAGGGGAGTGCATCTACAAAGAAAATAAAAATGAAAAAGGAAATTTTCTTATGTGAACCAGTCTTTGTAATGCTTTACAAAAACCAAAGCAAGTAAGCGCTGTGATTACTCTTCTGAAGTGATTTTTGGAGAGGGAAATTAGGAAGAAATACACTGGTTGACTGACATGATTGTATTCACATAATATAAATCCAGGCTAAAGTGAATGATATTAATAATGCATGCATGTTGCTTCCTCTAAATTTCAGGTTGTGGTCGACTAGCGGGGCCTGCTTTGGTTGTTTGATAAATTGATTAAAATTGATCATGATTGTTGGTTTGCTGTGCATGCAGAGCCTGCATGTCACACTCTTTGAACAAACTGTGTATCCAAGAGCACTTAAATCAGTGTAAATTAAGTTATATCAGAAACAGACTGCTGTTGTAGATTAGTGTTACGTTCCCAGTGTCGCAGCTCCGAACCATAACGTTAATTGGGACAGACGCCTTGTTTCTTTAGGCTAACTATGTTAGCTTTAGCATGGCTGGTAGCAGCTTTCTGCGGTGAAAAATGGCCGGGAGATGTCGTGATTACGTTGCATTAATCAGGTGATTTAGTTTGTCTTTGGAGCGAACATAAAACTCTGACTACTGTAGTTTCACTACCCATGGAAAAGCATGTGTATCACTGTGTCAGCGGCAGCTGCCGCTTACCGTACTTTTCTACACACGGGAGAGCCTCACTTCCCATAACAACCCCCCCCCCCCCCGTCGGACTAACGTTACGTCACAGGACCACCTGTCTTAAAGGGGAAGGGTCGGCCGGTAACAATCATGGAAAAGGAGAATGGTGAAAGTTTACTTTTTTATCAAGCAGCAAAGAAGTTGTAGCGTCAACATCGCAACGTCCTGCGATGTGACTATCGCGCATGTGCACATCGCGATGTAGACGATGAAACAAAATATCGTGCAGCCCTATGCTCACGTCACATTTACGTCGTCTCTCTCAGTTGGAGGCTGCACAGTAACACTCAGCCGGAAAAGTGCTTCTAATAGCCTTCACTGGTCTCCGTCCAGAGCAACAGGATCTGTTGGTCCATTTCTATTTACTGTCTATGTATTGAAGGACCAATGTGTACAATTTAGGGGGATGTATTTGCAGAAATGGAAGATTACGGAAGTTATTATGTTTTCATTAGTGTACAATCTCCATAAACTAAGCCTGCATCTACAATAATACGTTTTTTTATTTTAGTATGAATGGGAGTGTCGCAATTTTGACTTTAAATTTAAATTCAATCGAAAGTATAGCTGCAAGCAGCAATGAGGGGGCCAAGCAGTACACTAGCAGGAATGGCGTTGCCATGGCATGAGCAAGCACTCACAGCAACTTTGATGGAAATTGGATAAAGAATGGCTGAGATATCAGCTCATTTACTGTGTTACAGTGCCCCTAGAGGCTTAATTACACCAATGTCCTTGTGCGTTCTCACAATCAAGTGCCAAGTCCCTGTACGAAGTTTGGCTTTAGTACATCAAAGCGTTGCTGAAATATTAGCTCACTTTCTTTATTACAGCACCCCTAGAGGCCAAATGACACCACTTTCCTTGCATATCCTCACAATCAGCTACCATGTCCCTGTACCAAGTTTGGACTTCATACATCAAAACGTTGCTGAGATATGAGCTCACTTCCTGTGACCATAGCACCCCCATAGTGGTCAAAGGTCACAAAATATATTTTACGTCCTTGGAATTGGGTCTTGAGTCATGTACAAAGTTCGGCTTCGATACATGAAAGCGTTGGTGAGATATAAGCCTACTTCCTGTGATTATAGCACCCACCTAGTGGTCAAAAAAAGACTCCAAATTGATTGTGCGTCCTCAGGATGCGGTCCAAAGTCCATGTACCAAATTTGGTTTTGATACGTGAAAACATTGCTGAGATATGAGCCTACTTCCTGTGATTATAGCGCTCCCCCTAGTGGTCAAAAGACTCCAAATGTATTGTGCGTCCTCAGGATGGGGTCCCAAGTCCATGTAACCAAGTTTGGTTTCGATACATGAAAGCGTTGCTGAGATATGAGCCTACTTCCTGTGATTATAGCGTCCCTATAGTGGTCAAAAGTCACCAAATTTCTTGAGCCTTCTCCTAATTTGGTCGTGAGTCCAAGTATTGAGATTGGTTTTGATACATGAAAGCCTCTCCGAGATTTAGCGGCTTCGTCGTCGATTTCGATTGGCTGTGACGGGCAAATGCTTGTAAATATCAATACGCAATGGAATAACTTTTGTGAGGCATGGTCTGAAGATCATCTCTGCCAAGTTTCGTGAAAATCTGACCAATTTTGTAACCTGTGAAAACTTTTTTGTGTTTTTGATCAAATCCAATAGGGTGGAAGGTCCAACATGGCGGATATTGACATCATGGGGTGTGTTGAGTTTGCTGTCATCCAAGGATTCCAACTATATCTCCATGTTCAAAATCGGGCATACAGTTCAAAAGTTAATCGCATGGATGCAACACCAAATTTGACCCATTGGTGGCGCTAGACTGCCTGTGGTGCAGACCTAAAACTTGGTAAAATGAATTATGGGACTGTCCCGAATCAATGTGCCAAATTTCACAACTTTTTACTGTACAGTTCTATGGGCTGCCATAGACTCCAATGGCAGAGGAAAGATGTGTAATAAGTAGAAAAGGTAGAATAACTAATGGTGCCTCACAGCTTCGCTGCTTGGCCCCCAATGAGTTTTTGATTTCGATTATCGAATTAAAAAGGATTGGCGATTCCCATAGTATTTCTCTCTCTACCACCGCCTACTTGCGTACACCCGAAAAAAAAGCAACAACACAGCCAGCATCTGCACCTTTCCAGACACCATGGCCACTGCCGGAGTTAGCAATGACGGTGTGTTCAGGTGCACCTTGTTAAACTCGTGGTCCATGTAGACTCTGAGAAACTCAAACTGTTGTTGTAAAGTACCATTCTGCCATTTAGTGGCTCTAATTGTGGCATTCCGTCCCTAAAAAGTTTAAATCAAAAATCTAATCATTGATTTGGAGAACCGTGACACCCATACGTCTGGACCGGCAGAAACGGAGCCCTTTAGAAAAAAATGAAGTAGAGACCCATGTTGGCTTCCTGATTGGGTCTTATTGGTCCCGCAGTGTCCTTCCCTGATTCGGCATGACCCTTTTACAGAAGAAAACAAACATCAGCCTTGACTACCGATGGTTTTCCTGATCTTGTTGCTGTTGCTAGCTACCCTGGAAATCCAGAGTTTTCGCGAGAGCACAATTTGATTTTGCTCAGCGAGTTACTCTGGCATTGAGTAATGCTGCTCATTAACTATGCCCTTGTAGCCGAGCTGCATCAATCACATCGGTGTATCTGATATAGGGCCAGAGGTGAGCTAAACAGATGACGACAGTTTAATCTACCAGTTAACCCCGCTGGTAGCTAAGCGTATGGGTTATCCAATTGCATGCAGTGAGATTTTCAAATGCACGCTTGGTGCCGCCCCTCGAGATGGGTGACTTTCGTTAATCGATGCCAGACCATTAGTCCTTTGGAATTTGGGTCTGGATTTCCAGGCTAGTTGCTAGCAGCTGTTATACAGATAACATCTGTATTTTATAATGCTGCTGCTGCTTACATGTGCAAGAGAGAAGATATTATTTGAGCAATTTGCAATAATTCCTGTATCCAGTGGCATAACTGCTTCAGTTTCAAAATGCAGATCACAGCAACCGGAACCGGAAGGTAATGCAGTGTGAGAGTGTAGAGGGAGAGAAGACAGACGGAGGAAAACAGTATTATTTCGAGAAAAATGTTGTACTAGTTGCTTAGTTTTTCGTTTCTTATTAGCCCCCTGGTAGCCTTTAGTCTCTAGAAAGAGCCAGCATCTACGCAAATCTACATACCTGTGCGTGGAGGACCGCACATTTTCTACGAGTAGTAAACATTAGCTTCAGGCTAACGCCAGCGCCATGGCTACCTCCACACCTAGCAGTCCCCATTTCCCCACAGGATTTCCTCGTTGCTTCAAAATTCAAACAAAGAAATTTCTGACCTTGGGGAAGAAGTTCATCGGCTCTCAGAGGACTTAAAAACCAAAGATGCCTTGTTAACAGCCTATCTGGACGTTGCTCAAAATCAATCGCTCCAAATCACAACTCTCTCGGCGGCTTTCCAGGATACCGCGCTTTGGGACCCATCCGCCTGCCCACATCCATCCTCTTGCTCGACACCGACCATCAGGCCATCCTGGACTAAAGTGGTTTGCGGCCGAAAGAGAGCCTCGGGTAGGGCTCCATCGCCTCCTGCCCTCAGCCTCTCCAGTCGCTTCGATGCCCTGTCAAAGCCGAATGTTCCCCCGGTAACGGCCAATGTGGTTACCCAGGTTCGCCCCACTTCAAAGCCGACTGACCAGCTTTTGGCACGGGAGAGGACCGTTGCCTCGTGGCGAAAACTTCTGAGGGATGCGGTAGTCAGACGGTCCGATGGCATCCCTTGCCAAACGTTCCTCAAAAACAATCTCCCCCACCGAATGGTCTTTCCTTTTCTTTTCCTTGTCCATCTGAAACCGACACTGCCTGTTTTGTTCCTGCCACCGGCCATTCACGCCCCCGCACTCCTCGTCCGCCCTTCCCCCCAACCGCAATAATTATGGGTGACTCCATCACCCGGGATATACGTTTTTTTTTAATGCTGCCACACACTGCTCTCCTGGAGCCAAAGTTGCAGACATCCTGGCTAAAGCTGTGGACCTGATACCCTCACTCCCGACCTCTATTAAATGCATCGTGGTCCATTGTGGACATAACGACATGTCCTATCAGCAGAGTGAGCACACAAAGAAAGACTTTGGTACTCTCATTGAAGCTTTAAAAAGCACTGGGAAGAAGATTTTTTATTTCGGGCCCACTTCCATCTCGAGGTTGCGGAGTATGTCTTTTTAGCAGACTATTCACTCTCAACACCTGGCTCCAGCATACATGCAACATCCACAAGATTTTGGTATTGACAATTTTAATCTGTTTTGGTAAAAGTGGCTCCCTGTTCAGCAGGGACGGGATTCATCCCAATAGACGGGGCAGCCAGATGCTATGTGAGAATCTGCGGCACGCCGTGCAGACCAAGACCTGGGTGCAGACCCAGACCTTAGATTGACTGTCTGCACCCTGTAAACACACGCACAAGCGCACTTCCCAGTCTCACTCTCCCATAAGCTCTCACTCCTTTACAAATAACTCTGCTAACCCACAGACCAGCTATATCATTCCAGTAAGAATCAGTAATATCAGTAATCACAGGTACAGCGCTACACGCTCCTCTGTGCTTCCTTTGGAGCAGCCACCCATTCATAATCCCATAACTACGGTGTCTGTCCCCCGACTGAGATCGGTAAAATCAAACGTAAACCAACAAGATGCTATACTCAACAACCTAATTGGAATTAAAACAACCACTGCAACAATAGAACAGAATAGGAGAATCAAATGTGGACTATTAAATATTAGATGTCTGTCTTCTAAAGCAATATTGGTAAACGATTTGATATCAGACAATCAAATTGATCTATTCTGTCTTACTGAAACATGGCTGGAATTATATTTGTTGTTGTTTACCGAGCGCCAGGCCCGTATTCTGAATTTTTATCTGAATTCTGAGTTTTTGTCAAGTGTAGTCCTAAAATCAGAAAAAATAATTATTGTAGGTGATTTTAATATTCATGTGGACGTTGACAGCAATAGCCTTAGTACTGCCTTCAACTCACTACTAGATTCAATTGGTTTCAGTCAGAGTGTGCATAAGGCCACGCACTGTTTTAACCACACCCTCGACCTTCTGCTGTCATATGGCATCAAAATTGAAGATTTGATAGTATTTCCACAGAATTCCTTATTATCAGACCATTTTTTAATAACTTTTGAATTCTTACTACCCGACTATACGAAATTAAATAAAACTTTCTACACTAGATGCCTATCTGACAGTGCTATAGCTAAATTTAAGGAAAATATTCCAACAGCATTTAACTCAATGTCATGCTTTAATATAACAGAGGAGCTTTATGTTAACTTTAGTCCCTCCCAAATTGATAATTTTGTAGACGGTGCTACGGCCTGCCTACGGACGAATTTAGACTCTGTTGCTCCCCTCAAAAAGAAGATGATGAAGCAAAGGAAACTAGCACCTTGGTATAACTCCCAAACTCGCAAATTAAAACAAATCTCATGAAAACTTGAAAGTAAATGGCGTTCCTCCAAATTGGAAGAATCTCGTTTAGTTTGGCAAGACAGTATGAACACATATAGGAAGGCCCTCAGAAATGCCAGATCAGACTATTACTCATCATTGATAGAAGAAAATAAGAACAACCCAAGGTTTCTTTCAGCACTGTAGCCAGGCTGATAGATGGTCACAGCTCTACTGAGCCATCTATTCCCCTAGCTCTTAGTAGTGATGACTTCATGAGTTTCTTTAATGATAAAATTATAACAATTAGGGATGGAATTCATCACCTTTTGCCCTTAACTTCTAATGGTTCACCTTTGAATGCAGGAGTGCTAGAAAGAACGACAGGACCTGACATAGACTGCTTTTTTCCTATAGACCTTCAACAATTAATGCTAAAGGTCTCTTCAGCAAAGCCATCTACCTGTCTATTAGACCCCATCCCAACGAGGCTACTTAAAGAAGCGTTATCTGTGGTTAACACATCGTTACTAAATATGATCAATATGTCTTTATTAACAGGTTATGTACCGCAGTCATTTAAAGTAGCTGTGATAAAACCTCTTCTGAAAAAACTCACCCTCGATCTTGAGGTCTTAGCCAACTATAGACCTATATCTAACCTTCCCTTTCTCTCCAAGATCCTTGAGAAAGTAATTGCTAATCAGTTATGTGACTTTTTACATAGGAATAGTCTATTTGAGGACTTTCAGTCAGGATTTAGAAAGCATCATAGCACAGAGACGGCACTGGTGAAAATTACTAACGACCTTATAATTGCTGCTGACAAAGGACTTGTCTCCATACTTGTCTTATTAGATCTTAGTGCTGCATTCGACACTATTGACCATACCATCCTGGTACAGAGACTGGAACATTTAGTTGGCATTAAAGGAATCGCACTAAGCTGGTTTAAGTCCTATTTCTCTGATCAATCTCAATTTGTCAATATCAACGATAAATCCTCCAAGTACACTAAAGTTAACCATGGCGTTCCTCAAGGCTTGGACAATTCTTTTCTCCTTGTATATGCTTCCTCTAGGCAATATTATTAGGAAACACTCAATTAACTTTCACTGTTATGCGGATGACACCCAATTATACTTATCAATCAAGCCAGACGAGACCAGTCAGTTAGCCAAACTTCAAGTATGCATTAGAGATATCAAATCATGGATGACCTACAATTGATTTCATCTTTATCCCAAGATATAATTACTCTAGATGGCATTGCCATGGCCTCCAGCACTACTGTCAGAAATCTAGGAGTTATTTTTGATCAGGATATATCCTTTAACGCCCACTTAAAACAAACCTCTAGAACAGCCTTTTTTCACCTTCGTAACATTGCCAAAATTAGGAACATCCTGTCTCAAAACGATGCTGAAAAACTAGTCCATGCATTTGTTACTTCCAGGCTGGACTATTGTAATTCCCTATTATCAGGATGCCCAAATAAAAGTCTTAGGACTCTCCAGCTGATCCAGAATGCTGCAGCGCGTGTTCTAACAAGAACTAAGAGGGGAGATCATATTTCTCCTGTGTTGGCTTCTCTGCATTGGCTTCCTGTAAAATCCAGGATTGAATTTAAAAGAGTTACTTGTGGTTCCTAGAGTGTCTAAAAGTAGAATGGGAGCCAGAGCATTTAGCTATCAGGCTTCTCTCTTGTGGAACCAGCTCCCAGTCTGGGTTCGGGGGGCAGACACCGTCACCACCTTTAAGAGTAAACTTAAAACTCTCCTCTTCGATAAAGCTTATAGTTAGGGAGTGAGGAGTTGCAGCGTTTCGCCTAGACCGGCGAGAGAAGGTGTGTAGCCACAGTAATGGCGCACCCCCACCTTATCTCTGCTTCTTCCCATAGAAAGCTTACATATACTTAGGGAGTAATGAGTTGCAGCGTTAGCCTAGACCGGCGGGGGAAGGTGTGTAGCCACAATCACCGAACACAGCCTCCCTATCTCCCCTTCTCTTATGCGGTTATAATTCTAGACTACTGGGGTACCTCCTTGGACACACTGAGCTTCTCTCTCCTCTCTCTTTCCATCTGTGTGTATTCGTGTCACAGAAATGCTTGTTACTAACATAGCTCCGGGGAGCTTATTCCCCGGAGTCCTTATGTTCTTTTTCCGCCCAGCGTCATCATCTTGGATCATGATGGCACCTACATCATGGTGGCAGCTGTCACCGTGGTCCTGCCCTACGCCCTGCTGTGCCCTATTACACCCTGCTACGCACTGCAATGCTCGGCTTCGACTTGCTATGTCCGGCCAACGCCCTGCCACGCTCTATTACGCCCTGCTGTGCTCTACGACATCATGAACTATTATAACTATTAATATCTTTATTGTGACTATTATTGCCATTGTTCATCATAGCCCCAACCGGCACCCTCAGACACCGCCTACCAAGAGCCTGGGTCTGTCTGAGGTTTCTTCCTAAAAGGGAGTTTTTCCTTGCCACTGTCGCACTTACGCAATGCATGCTCTTGGGGGAATCACTGGAATTGTTGGGTCCTTGTAAATTATAGAGTGTGGTCTAGACCTACTCTACCTGTAAAGTGTCCTGAGATCATTCCTGTTACGATTTGACACTATAATTAAAATTGAATTAAATTGAATTGAAAATTGAATAACCAACTTACACTGTGTTTCATGTGGATGAGGCATAAGAATCATTTTGTTTTCGTTAGAATGAGCCCTTCATATATATATATATATATATATATATATATATATATATATATATATATATATATATGTATATGTGTTTCTAATCTACAGTAGCCCAGAATGGACAAACCAAAAACTGGCTCTAGAGAGGGCCTTATGATTTTCACATTGAAGGAAAGACCACTGTAGGTTTCACTACATGCTTGGAAAAGGGAGGTGTAAGGTGTCAGTTGGTCGCAATCTGCAACCTCACCACTAGATGGCACTAAATCCTACACACTGGACCTTTAAGTCCAGCCCACAGAGCAACAGCAGGAGCTCTAACTGGTCAGACTCTGCACATAAATCCCACCAACACAGCTCCTGTGTCGACCAGTCAGAACTCCTGTGGCTGCTCTGAGACATTTGTGTTACAGTTTTACTTCAGTTTGACAGAACTGTCTGATTTTAGCAGGAAACCACAATGACGGCAGTGGACCTTTTGAACACTCTGGAGGATTTAAAAGAAGATGAATTTAAGCAATTCAAATGGTATCTGCAGCAGCAAGACCTCCTGGAAGGCTACCAAAGCATCAAAGCGTCCAAGCTGGAGGAGGCAGTAAGGCGAGACACAGTGGATGTGATGGTTAAAACCTTTCATCTTCATGGAGCTCTGAAGGTGACCAAGAAGGTTTTAGAGAAGATCAACAGGAATGATCTAGTGCAGAGTCTGCCAGACACCAGCTCAGGACCAGAAGGTCAGTCAGTCGTTTTAATATGTATTTTCAGTCAGAAAGACTGGGGAATGAAGTGTGCTTTTGCATCACAGTGACACACCGTATGTAATGGGTTGACTGACTGAGAAGTATTTGCCTGTCTTTTAATTTAATTTAATTGTAAGAGTACATCCTTTTCTGGTGAGTGCTGTTGCTGTTTATGACCGTAATTCATCAATGATAATTTAAATGTTACTATGCATTTCCACACAGAGTCAGTGGATGTCAGTGATGTTGGAGAGACTTCAGAGAACAGAGGAACTCCCTCCTCTCAGATCAAAGGTAAAGCTGCTGTATTCTCTGGTAAGTATGGAAGCCCTGAGAGACAAAGTGGTAGTTTAAAGTTTGAAAAAACTTAAGTCCAAGTAAGTTAGGGACTCCATTATAACTGAGTGAAAGCAAAGATAGGAGAACTTGCTAAGCTATATCCCAAGAAGCATCAAATTATCTGCAGGTCAACAAGTGTTAAATTCAGTTCCCTCTGGACTAAATCTTCTTAATACAGCATTTTCATATCAGTTCGATAGAAAGAGGAGCATTTGTATTTTTAACAGTACTGAAAATGATACCATGGGAATTTCTAAATACTCTGGTATACCATAACACTGTGATACCGCCGAAGCCTAATTCAAACCATTCAAAGCATTATTTTAACATTTTCAAATTGCTTTGTCTCACCACAGTGTTAGTAGGTAGGAGTCCAGGCCATATGTTGGCAGCATATATGACCCCCACTGCAATGAGACAAGGCCGGTTGAAAATCAGCAACGTACCCCTTACTGATTCCCAAAACAAGAGTAAATTAAATAGAAAGTGTGCACTTCTGGGCATGTAATAGATAATGAGAGCACATATATGAACAGAAGGAGAGAGTAAAACTGATTTAACAGGACTTTAATTTGTGGCATTTTAACCAGTGACTGTCTGCAATGCCAGCAGTTGGTCAATGGTCACAAGTGCAGCGCTGTGGTTGTACTGGGCAGCTACCTGTCGTAAATTTTTAAACTCAAATACAGTCCACATACAACTTGTTCCACCACAATGTTCCGTTGCAGGTGTTTACTGATGCTTGTGAGAACAGAGGCATAACGCCTAATTCTATGTTGTTGTTGTTTTTCTATTCATGTCATACAGATGGAATTGTTCCAGTACCAGAGCCACAACACATCTCATTTTACCAAGACGGTCTTCAAACACACCTTCAGGATGGGTATATGTATGCACAAGAGGGGTGGACACAGAAGAAGGATGAACAACCTCTAGATGATGTGTACACACATCTGTACATCAAAGCTACTGGTGGCGTACACATCAACACACAGCATGAGGTCGTGGAGATTGAGGCGGTGAAGTCAGCACATACAGAGAAACCAATTGAACCTTGTGACATGTTCAAACACGCCTCTGGGAGATACAGACCCATAAGAACAGTGCTGACCAATGGAATCGCAGGAATTGGAAAAACATTTCTTGTGCACAAGTTTGTGTTGGACTGGGCTGAGGGAAGAGCCAATCAAGATGTGCATCTCGTTTTCCCCTTTACCTTCCGGGAGCTGAATTTAAAGAAGGGGGAAAAGTGGTGTTTGGCAGAGCTCATTCATGAATGTATCACAGAGACCAAAGACATCAAAGAAGAATCTCTCAATCACATCTTTACAGCTCTGCAGTCATCAGGAAACACCAACTATGACAAGAGTGAATTCAAACTTCTGTTTGTTTTGGATGGACTGGATGAGAGCCGCCTTGATCTGGACTGCTCCACCAATAAAAACCAGACAGTTAAAATTGATGTTACAGCGCCGACCTCAGTGGACGAGCTGCTGACGAACCTGATCAAGAAGAAACTGCTTCCCTCTGCTCGCATCTGGATAACCACACGACCTGCAGCAGCCAATCAGATCCATTCTGATTTTGTAGACCTCATGACAGAAGTCAGAGGGTTCACCGACACACAGAAAGAGGTGTACTTCAGAAAGAGATTCACAGATCAGAAGCAGGCTGGCAGAATCATCTTCCACATCAAGACATCACGAAGCCTCAACATCATGTGCCACATCCCAGTCTTCTGCTGGATCACTGCTACAGTTCTGGAGGAGGTGATGAAAACCAGAGAGGGAGGAGAACTGCCCAAGACCCTGACTGAGATGTACGCAGAATTCCTGGTGTTTCAGATTCATCAGACAAAAGAGAAGTATGACCCAGAACAGTGCATTCAGTGCATTGAGTCATTAGCAAAACTGGCTTACCAACAGTTGGAAAAGGGCAACCTGATCTTCTATGAGAAAGATCTAGAAGAGAGTGGCATTGACGTCAGTGGAGCCTCGGTGTGCTCAGGAGTGTTCACAGAGATCTTCAAAGAGCAACGTGGGAGGAAGAATGGTAAAGAAAAGATGTTTAGCTTCATCCATCTGACTGTTCAGGAGTTTCTGGCTGCTTTACATGTAGAGAGCGCAGTCATTAACAGTAACAAGAATGTGATGTTTGGGCAAAGTATCTTCAAAAAAATGTGGAAATTCTTCAGCAGAACATCTAGGACCGATGTCCACAGTTTTGCTATTGACAAGGCCTTACATAGTCCAAAAGGACACCTGGACTTGTTCCTCCGATTCCTCCTGGGTCTTTCCCTGCAGAGCAATCAGATTGTCCTTGAAGACCTGCTGACACAGACAGGAACTAGCCAAGGGACCAATCAGGAAACAGTCAAGTACATCAAGAAGAAGATCAGTGAGAATCTGTCTGCAGAGAGAAGCATCAATCTGTTCCACTGTCTGAATGAACTGAATGATTGTTCTCTAGTGGAGGAGATGCAACAGTACCTGAGTTCAGGAAGTCTCTCCACAGATAAACTGTCTCCTGCTCAGTGGTCAGCTCTGGGCTTCATCTTACTGTCATCAGAAAATGATCTGGACGTGTTTGACATGAAGAAATACTCTGCTTCAGAGGATGTTCTTCTGAGGCTGCTGCCAGTGGTCAAAGCCTCCAAAAAAGCTTTGTAAGTGCACCAATTACTGAAGATACTGTATGAGATGTGTATGGTTGTTCTCAACTAATGAATGTCTGGATCAACTGATAGTCTTAAGATTCAGTCAACAAATTGATTAATTGAAAAACCTGCAAATTGTTTCTTCAGTTTCATTATATCTCCATTGGTTACTGCAGCCAAATGGAGAAAAAACAAATATCTCACTTTGTAGTTCATTTAAGGCTGAAATTAATTTTGTGTGAATGATTGGGATCCAACTTTTTTTTATTCCATTACTATCTGGCTGATTCCAGTAATATACACACTACAAGACAAAACATTTGTTGTTTGAATCATTACCTCAGTAAGGACAACCTTAGCAATGTGATGTTTTACATTATCTGTGACATAAACCGTAAGTTTATCTTCATCACAAACTCTTCTTCAGGCTGAGTAGCTGTAATCTCTCAGAGAGAAGCTGTGAATATATGTCCTCAGTTCTCAGCTCAGAGTCCTCTAGTCTGAGAGAGCTGGACCTGAGTAACAACGAACTGAAGGATTCAGGAGTGAAGCTGCTCTCTGTTGGACTAAAGAGTCCACAGTGTACACTGGAGACTCTCAGGTAAGGAATAATAAACCTGTAAAAGATTAATCGGATCTGTCACATGTTGTCATTTTTCATCAGTCAGTTAAACACTTCTCTTTCATGAAAGTAGTGCCTATCTAAATATAAGTGTAAGTTATATAAAATATACATAAAAATGTTTTCACATATGGTCTGTACATATTTTTAGGCTGAGTAGCTGTAATCTGTCAGAGGGAAGCTGTGAAGATCTGTCCTCAGTTCTCAGCTTAGAGTCCTCTAGTCTGAGAGAGCTGGACCTGAGTAACAACGACCTGAAGGATTCAGGAGTGAAGCTGCTCTCTGCTGGACTGGAGAGTCAACACTGTAAACTGGAGACTCTCAGGTCAGGTATCAGCATTTGTTAAACAAAAAACATTTAAATGTTGCTTGATATAAAAGTTGAAAGTTGTCTATAAAAACGATACCCAACATCTTTCAGCTACGTGTCTTGTATTTACGACCCACAACTGTTTTGATTTAGTTTCACTGCTCTCATCAGCACCTTCTTCAGCAGCAGCAGGAATCTCTTTCAATTCAATTTTATTTATAGTAACAAATTATAACAAGAGTTATCTCAAGACACTTTACAGATAGAGTAGGTCTAGACCACACTGTAGAATTGACAAAGACCCAACAATTCCAGTAATTCCCCAAAGAGCAAGCATTTAGTGCGACAGTGACGAGGAAAAACTCCATCCAACAAGCTCCGTTAAACTCACTGTTTACTGCATGCCCAGCAGCCAACAGAAAACAGACACAGTAAAGGACTAGCTGGTAAAGAAAGTGTAACATCTTGCAGCTAAAGAGCCTGATATGTTACTAAAGAGTTTGTGGAGACTTCGCCCTTTGTTTAACCTCAGAACTCTGTATGATACTCTGTGATTTGGTCACGTTGCATGTCTGCTGTCTGCAGTACTAGGTAAAGAAAGTACTAGGGCTACGCCAACTTATAATATTTGCACAGATTCTGCCGCTCTATTTGTCTCTTTACTCTACCCACTGTGCTGAATTTGGGTCACTGCAGAATTAGGCAACATTAAATTAAATATATTGTGTGTGTGTGTGTGTGTGTGTGTGTGTGTGTGTGTGTGTGTGTGTGCGCGTGCGTGTGTGTCTTTAGTCTGTCAGGCTGTCTGATCACAGAGAAAGGCTGTACTTCTCTGGCCTTCAACCCCTCCCATCTGAGGAAGCTGGACCTGAGCTACAATCATCCAGGAAACTCAGGAGTGAAGCTGCTGTCTGCTAGACTGAAGGATCCACACTGGAGACTGGACACTCTCAGGCATGAACAGACAAATTGTCACACACTGTTTCTGTGTCCCACTGACAAGCTGAGGACTATGGGTTCATAGCGTGTACCAGCAGCACTGCTGATAATGTTGATGTTCAGCAGTTACCTGGGATGCTTTATACATTTTGAAGATGATTTATGAGGAAGCTTCTGAAGGGTCATTCTGACTTTGTTTCTTCCTCCAGACTGGAACATGGTGGAGAGCAGAGGCTGAAACCTGGTCTGAGGAAGTGTGAGTGTGCTTTCACTTTGATTCATGAAAACAAGGAGCACATGTTGAAATAGGATTGGTATTGTGTTAGTGTTGTCACTTTGTTAAAACTCTTCACACAGGCAGCCAAATAGAAGTCTGTGTGGACCAAACTGTGAATCATTTTCATTGCCTTTACACAAAATGCATTCAATGACCAAATATTCCAAAATACATGAACTCTTCTCTCATTTAGACTCCACCACTAGCAGAACACGTTATATTGGCAGCACATTGTTCAAATGCTAACAAAACTAAATCAAAACTGTTAAAACACATTCAAAACAAAATGATTGAACATTCTGTGCATTTCTGCAGTAACCAGTTTTTCCCCTACCATTGTTTTGGGGGGTGGCCCGCCCCATTAGTCAATATAGTTCAGTAGCCTAAATACATATGTTTTACTGTTATTTATTTCAGGGTACTTTATTTTACCTGTAACGTTAATATTTATTTCCCTATTTGCACGTTATATTTAAATTAAGTTTGGTTATCTTACAGACTCAGACTAAAAGCAACTAGCTAGCCTCCCTGGCATAGTGCATCAAACCATATCACTATCTGCCAAAGGATAGATAGATAGATAGATAGATAGATAGATAGATAGATAGATAGATAGATAGATATCGGCAGATCCGTCTGATACCCAGCTAATGTTAGCCAGTCCCTCCAGGATTTCGCAGCCTTTTTTTGAGATTGTTGCGGCCCAAAATGCCTGATTTCACGGGAGCTTTTGTAAAAAATTGCGATAAAAGTTGCAATGTCTTTTGTATGTTTGTTGCAATGAAGTTGCGGGAGACAGTGAAAGTTGCAAAAAAGTTGCGATTTTTTTTTTTGTATAGTTCTTTAAAAATAAAAAGGAAACTTGTTTTGGGGAGAATAAAATTACTCTGGGCTGCGTTTTCCTAGTAACCTTACCAAAAAGGCTCAGGATGCTGTAAATGTTGGTATAATATGAAAATGGCTGGTGGATTTAAAACAAAAAATAATAATTTATTGAATCAATTAAATTTGAACATATCTGTCAGTGGCTTGATGATTTTTACATTGTTAGTTATTTTCCTATGCTGGCCTGGGCTGGGACACACATTCATATGGTTTGATAAAGTACTGACTTTAACTTATCATTGCACTTACAATAACGAGCGTAGCTGTCCTCAATTTAGGTTATTGTGTCGTCTCATCTCCTTTTTCTCCTGCATCCACCATGTGTGTGTTTGTGTGTGTGCAAGCGTCAGTCGCGGGGGGTACGGAGCAGTAGCCCCGCCCGCTGCAGAGAGCCAACAGCCAGGATGGAAACGGCAGCAACTTCAGCGACTTTTAAATCGTTAAAGTCTACATTGATGTTAAAATGTATCGGACGGTCTGAAATGTTTTGCACGGTCTTTCGCTGTACGTTTTGTTGGTAAATGAGTCACACACACGTCTCGTCTTCATATCAAAAACAAGGAAATGATCAACCTGTTCTCACTCCTGATTGGTCATTGGCTCTTAATTGGCGCGATCGCGAAATCCTGGAGGGACTGGTTAGCTAGTGCAGGTCACACTAGCTTCGCACACAGACCAGAATCAGTCAGCACCGGGGACCCGGGTCACAACCTTTGATCACAATGGGCTGATGGCTAGCTAACTGCTACTTGAAGAAAACGGCAGCAGCTAATATTAGACCCAGTACCGGAGGTCTGATCCCCGTGGTCTGATCCCGAACCGCCTGTGACTCTCCACCTGATCAGCAAACTCAACGGCAGTGATTAGGCCTACTGATTTCAGTATTTTTTTTTAAAATACTTTCCACCACTCTGATTTCTTAAGATTTTTTATGTTATAGAGGAGACTTTTATCAGTCTAGATCAGTTAAAAGAGGTTCTGTTGCAATTTGTGTGGGGTCATGATGCATAATGCCGGTACTAAGAGTTGGAGGGAGGCAGGGAGAGGGAACTAAATAAATGTGACATTTTGAAATAAAAGTCCGCTCAAGCATCATCAGAGTAGGGTTCTATGTTAGCCTGTGCTGAAAGCAACACTGGTACACTGGCGCTGTTGCATTGGAAATGATAACATCCGATCTCTGAATATGAATATATGTATATATATATATATATATATACATATATATATATATATAATCTGAATATGAAAAATCAGCCCTTTTTTTGTTTCTGTTAACTAGTGATTTTATCTTTTGTTATATGAAATAGAAAATGAAAATCAAAGCATATTTTAAATTTCTCTCATCCCTTTTTGACCATGAAAAGGAAAAAACTCCTTGTATTTAAATTTCAAATTTTGTATTTTAAAACGAAAATCAAATAACTGTTTTTAGTTTTTGAATACCTGTTTATGAAATGAAAATTGAATGACCAAAAGATACACTGACCTAGATTATAAACTGCTGCTGTGTTTTCTCTCCATCAGATTCCTGTGAACTCACACTGGACACAAACACAGTGAACAGAAACCTCAAACTGTCTGACAACAACCAGAAGGTGACACGTGTGAATGAGGATCAGCCATATCCTGATCATCCAGAGAGGTTTGACTACTGGTGGCAGCTTCTGTGCAGAGATGGTCTGATGGGTCGCTGTTACTGGGAGGTTGAGAGGAGAGGAGGGGTTCATATATCAGTGAGTTACAGAGGAAACAGGAGAGGATACAGTGAAGACTGCAGGTTTGGATATAATGATCATTCCTGGAGTCTGTTCTGCTCTGATGGTGGTTACTCTGTCTGTCACAATAAAAGAGAAACACACCTCAACTCCTACCCTGTCTCCAACAGAGTAGCAGTGTATGTGGACTGTCCTACTGGCTCTCTGTCCTTCTACACAGTCTCCTCTGACTCACTGATCCACCTCCACACCTTCAACACCACATTCACTGAACCTCTTTATCCAGGGTTTGGGTTAGGGTTAAGGTTTAGGATTGGGTTTAGGTTTGGGTCACATGGTTCCTCAGTGTCTCTGTGTTCTCTGTAGGACGGAGAGTCTCCTGTGCACAGAAACACTCACACTGCTGACAAACCTCTGACAAAAACAAATCTCTTTGTAAATTATACCAGCAAAACATTACAAGAAATCAATGAATGTAAAGAATAGCTCACTCCATGTCAATGGTTTGAAATACCTTTACAGTGTAAATATGTTTTCAATCAAGTTTTCGGAGCATTTCTGGGAAACATTTTATTACATTTATTTGACACTTTAGTTACTTTGCAGATTCAGCTTATTAATTAAAAACAATCAACAAATAAATAAAGCATGTATTATTATGGACAACGATCAAATGTATTGGTGAAATTCACATGCTGCCAAGCAGGTTATGAAGTCATTAAAATGAGCTCCACTGTAATACTGTTTGTGATCACAATGGCCCTCATTTATCAACCTAGCGCAGATATGAGCGCAGAAATCATCTTACGACAGACTTCACGTGTGATTCATAAAACGTTTGTATCACACCAATCAGAGCGTAAGAATGGTCGTACTTTGATAAATGCAGCGGCTGGAAATGATCTTAATTTAAATTTCACGTATATATATATATACATATATATATATATATATATATATATATATATATATATATATATATATTCTCGCTTTTGAGGGCTCGCCCCTACAATTTACAACATGGTGAGACGTAATCCGGCTGAGAAGCGGAACTTTTCAGAGGTGGAGATTGAAACCCTGATGTCTCAGGTTCATTTACACTTACGTGTGTACTATTTGGCAGCCTGAAAACTGGTATTAAAGGCTGTAGAAAGAATGCGGAATGGAAAGAGATCACTGATGCAGCTCCATCACTACATTTATGGCACCCTGTTTTCCTGCACGATGTTGTGCAGAACCCCACAGGCTAAAACAATGTTGCAGACTTTTTCTGCTGTGTATAGTATGGACTGATTATATGCTGCACCGCTAAGTCAACACTGACTTGAAAACTTGCATCCTCGAAGTTTAAACTTTCCGCTCACGACCATATTGATAAATGCCGAGCTTTGCGTGGAAATGACCCTTATGCCTTATTTCTTCAGAAAGCTGCTCTCCATTGGTTTAGATGGTTTTGCTTCCAGCTGGCAGCCAATCAAAGTGTGAGCCTGCAGAGTGAACAGCAGGAGGCAGCAGATCCACAAATACTGTAATATTCTGCAACATTCAAAACGGAGAGAAACGCTGAAGACTTCAGATCAGATCAAGTGTCAGGTTAAAAAAATGTTGCAGAAAAAATGTTTGCGTCCTCTGCAGCTCTTTAAACTTTTAACTATATAAATAAAGGAAATGATGAGATGGCTTTCTGTCTGGCTCATTGAGCTTTTAATCTCATCTGATGTCTGTATTAAAAACACTGTGTAGCAAGAAAAATGATTTACAGTTTGAGTTTAATTTATTATTATTATTATTTTTATTATTTTTTATCATCATTTTGAAAATTAGATGAATGTTTTCTGTGATTCTGTAAATAAAGGCTTGTTAAATCACTTTTTATTCTGATTATAATGAATGTAATAAGTTGAATGTTTTTGATTCATGAATGAAGAGAAAGAAACATTGTACAGAAATTGAGTTTAAAACACTGGGCTACATTACAAAAGAAATGTAATAAACCATTGTCATTGTCTAATTATAAACTGCTGCTGTGTTTTTCTCTCCATCAGATTCCTGTGAACTCACACTGACACAAACACAGTGAACAGAAACCTCAAACTGTCTGACAACAACCAGAAGGTGACACGTGTGAATGAGGATCAGCCATATCCTGATCATCCAGAGAGGTTTGACTACTGGTGGCAGCTTCTGTGCAGAGATGGTCTGATGGGTCGCTGTTACTGGGAGGTTGAGAGGAGAGGAGGGGGTTCATATATCAGTGAGTTACAGAGGAAACAGGAGAGGATACAGTGAAGACTGCAGGTTTGGATATAATGATCATTCCTGGAGTCTGTTCTGCTCTGATGGTGGTTACTCTGTCTGTCACAATAAAAGAGAAACACACCTCAACTCCTACCCTGTCTCCAACAGAGTAGCAGTGTATGTGGACTGTCCTGCTGGCTCTCTGTCCTTCTACACAGTCTCCTCTGACTCACTGATCCACCTCCACACCTTCAACACCACATTCACTGAACCTCTTTATCCAGGGTTTGGGTTAGGGTTAAGGTTTAGGATTGGGTTTAGGTTTGGGTCACATGGTTCCTCAGTGTCTCTGTGTTCTCTGTAGGGACGGAGAGTCTCCTGTGCACAGAAACACTCACACTGCTGACAAACCTCTGACAAAAACAAATCTCTTTGTAAATTATACCAGCAAAACATTACAAGAAATCAATGAATGTAAAGAATAGCTCACTCCATGTCAATGGTTTGAAATACCTTTACAGTGTAAATATGTTTTCAATCAAGTTTTCGGAGCATTTCTGGGAAACATTTTATTACATTTATTTGACACTTTAGTTACTTTGCAGATTCAGCTTATTAATTAAAAACAATCAACAAATAAATAAAGCATGTATTATTATGGACAACGATCAAATGTATTGGTGAAATTCACATGCTGCCAAGCAGGTTATGAAGTCATTAAAATGAGCTCCACTGTAATACTGTTTGTGATCACAATGGCCCTCATTTATCAACCTAGCGCAGATATGAGCGCGAGAAATCATCTTACGACAGACTTCACGTGTGATTCATAAAACGTTTGTATCACACCAATCAGAGCGTAAGAATGGTCGTATCTCTTGATAAATGCAGCGGCTGGAAATGATCTTAATTTAAATTTCACGTATATATATATATATACATATATATATATATATATATATATATATATATATATATATATATATATTCTCGCTTTTGAGGGCTCGCCCCTACAATTTACAACATGGTGAGACGTAATCCGGCTGAGAAGCGGAACTTTTCAGAGGTGGAGATTGAAACCCTGATGTCTCAGGTTCATTTACACTTACGTGTGTACTATTTGGCAGCCTGAAAACTGGTATTAAAGGCTGTAGAAAGAATGCGGAATGGAAAGAGATCACTGATGCAGCTCCATCACTACATTTATGGCACCCTGTTTTCCTGCACGATGTTGTGCAGAACCCCACAGGCTAAAACAATGTTGCAGACTTTTTCTGCTGTGTATAGTATGGACTGATTATATGCTGCACCGCAAGTCAACACTGACTTGAAAACTTGCATCCTCGAGTTTAAACTTTCCGCTCACGACCATATTGATAAATGCCGAGCTTTGCGTGGAAATGACCTTATGCCTTATTTCTTCAGAAAGCTGCTCTCCATTGGTTTAGATGGTTTTGCTTCCAGCTGGCAGCCAATCAAAGTGTGAGCCTGCAGAGTGAACAGCAGGAGGCAGCAGATCCACAAATACTGTAATATTCTGCAACATTCAAAACGGAGAGAAACGCTGAAGACTTCAGATCAGATCAAGTGTCAGGTTAAAAAAATGTTGCAGAAAAATGTTTGCGTCCTCTGCAGCTCTTTAAACTTTTAACTATATAAATAAAGGAAATGATGAGATGGCTTTCTGTCTGGCTCATTGAGCTTTTAATCTCATCTGATGTCTGTATTAAAAACACTGTGTAGCAAGAAAAATGATTTACAGTTTGAGTTTAATTTATTATTATTATTATTTTTATTATTTTTATCATCATTTTGAAAATTAGATGAATGTTTTCTGTGATTCTGTAAATAAAGGCTTGTTAAATCACTTTTATTCTGATTATAATGAATGTAATAAGTTGAATGTTTTTGATTCATGAATGAAGAGAAAGAAACATTGTACAGAAATTGAGTTTAAAACACTGGGCTACATTACAAAAGAAATGTAATAAACCATTGTCATTGTCTACTTGGGAAGTTAGGTCTTCCAAAGTGTCCTGACCCAAATGGGAAAATTCTTCCCAAATATCCATCCCATTTTGGGATGCTTGGCATGGACTCACCCAATTTAGTAAAATACTAAAACGGTTGTTAAGTCTTTAGCTACACTTTTAAAGGTCATGAACCCAGATCTTCACTGAAATTTGGCTTAATGGGTATAAGGGTCCTGACGCAAATTCCATAGCAAAGAGTGCCCATACATACAGGTGCTGGTCATATAATTATAATATCATGAAAAAGTTGATTTATTTCAATATTTCCATTCAAAAAGTGAAACTTGTATAATGTATACATTCATTCCACACAGACTGATATATTTCAAGTGTTTATTTCTTTTACTTTTGATGATTATAACTGACAACTAATGAAAACCCCAAATTCAGTATCTCAGAAAATTAGAACATTACTTAAGACCAATACAAATAAAAGGATTTTTAGAAATGTTGGCCCACTGAAAAGTATGAACATGAAAAGTATGAGCATGTACAGCACTCAATACTTAGTTGGGGCTCCTTTTGCCTGAATGACTGCAGCAATGCGGCGTGGCATGGAGTCGATCAGTCTGTGGCACTGCTCAGGTGTTATGAGAGCCCAGGTTGCTCTGATAGTGGCCTTCAGCTCTTTTGCATTGTTGGGTCTGGCGTATCGCATCTTCCTCTTCACAATACCCCATAGATTTTCTATAGGGTTAAGGTCAGGTGAGTTTGCTGGCCAATTAAGAACAGGGATACCATGGTCCTTAAACCAGGTACTGGTAGCTTTGGCACTGTGTGCAGGTGCCAAGTCCTGTTGGAAAATGAAATCTGCATCTCCATAAAGTTGGTCAGCAGCAGGAAGCATGAAGTGCTCTAAAACTTCCTGGTAGATGGCTGCGTTGACCTTGGACCTCAGAAAACACAGTGGACCAACGCCAGCAGATGACATGGCACCCCAAACCATCACTGACTGGAAACTTTACACTGGACTTCAAGCAAAGTGGATTCTGTGCCTCCTCTCTTCCTCCAGACTCTGGGACCTTGATTTCCAAAGGAAATGCATAATTTACTTTCATCAGAGAACATAACTTTGGACCACTCAGCAGCAGTCCAGTCCTTTTTGTCTTTAGCCCAGGCGAAACGCTTCTGAAGCTGTGTCTTGTTCAGGAGTGGCTTGACACAAGGAATGCGACAGCTGAAACCCATGTCTTGCATACGTCTGTGCGTGGTGGTTCTTGAAGCACTGACTCCAGCTGCAGTCCACTCTTTGTGAATCTCCCCCACATTATTGAATGGGTTTTGTTTCACCATCCTCTCCAGGGTGCGGTTATCCCTATTGCTTGTACACTTTTTTCTACCACATCTTTTCCTTCCCTTCGCCTCTCTATTAATGTGCTTGGACACAGAGCTCTGTGAAAAGCCAGCCTCTTTAGCAATGACCTTTTGTGTATTGCCCTCCTTGTGCAAGGTGTCAATAGTTGTCTTTTGGACAGCTGTCCAGTCAGCAGTCTTCCCCATGATTGTGTAGCTACAGAACTAGACTGATAGACCATTTAAAGGCCTTTGCAGGTATTTTGAGTTAATTAGCTGATTAGAGTGGCAACCAGGTGTCTTCAATATTGAACCTTTTCACAATATTCAAATTTTCTGAGATACTGAATTTGGGGTTTTCATTAGTTGTCAGTTCTAATCATCAAAAGTAAAAGAAATAAACACTTGAATGAATGAATGTATACATTATATACATACATACATACATACATACATGGAATTACTGAAATAAATCAACTTCTTCATGATATTCTAATTATATGACCAGCACCTGTATACAGTACATATACAGTGACCTCTGCCTCCATCCAGCCTGGGACACCCAGCTTTTACATCATCACTTCTAATGAAACACCCAGAGCCCTATCTTGCACCCAGCGCAGACCAGCACAAAGCCCAACGCAAGTGTCTTTGCTAGTTTAAGACCGACGCAGTTGTCAGTTTCCCGTCCAGCGCCCACATCGTTTAAATGCAAATGCACCTGCGCACATCTGTGGCCCATGGGCGTGCTGGTCTTACAGGGAGGTGTGTTCAGGTGCATTCTGGGCGTGCTGGTCTTACAGGGAGGTGTGTTCAGGTGCATTCTGGGTGTGCTGGTCTTACAAGGAGGTGTGTTCAGGTGCATTCTGGGCGTATTGCAACAAAAATCTGGTCTAAAGTCAATAACGCAGCATTTCATTGTTATTTTAACAGAGCATTAGTAAAATTCTCCTAGGCTCGTGCACAGAGCGCACACACTATGCTTGTTACACACACAGGGACGCACAGCAGCACACACACATGCAGAAGATTACAAATAAAAATATTACGGTGCAAATCCTCCATCATAATAGCAATGCGCCAAGGTCCAAACGCGTCTGTCTTTTAAAGGGAATGGGAGATGACACTCTGATTGTTTTATTGCACGTTACACCCAAAACACACCTCTGATTAATGAAGACACTAAGTACAACCCTTTTGAACCATGCGCCCGGCGCATGGACCCTTTTTTCCACCGTCAAACTAGCAAAAGTGGATTTGGACACGCCCTAAACGCACCTGCACCAGGCGCTTCACGCCGTGTGCTTAGATCGTTAAAATAGGGCCCTCAGTGTGTAGCACTTTCAAGCTACAGATATATAACTGCACAGCTCGAGATGGTCCGACACCAACTCGTCCTTAGCGATCCTGATATCTGAACTTGAGTATCAGCCAATACTGAGTACCGATCCGATACCGGTGCGTTATCTCACGTCATAACCAACCCTCTAATAGCTTGAGCTTGTTTTTGTCTAGGTTTTACAACAGAGCTTGGTTACATGGTGGGTTTGGAACTAGGAGCTGAATGATAGGCCGCCTGTACTGAAGCGATGCTGAAAAACTAGTACATGCATTTGTTACTTCCAGGCTGGACTATTGTAACTCCCTTTTATCAGGATGCCCAAATAAAACTCTTAGGACTCTCCAGATGATCCAGAATGCTGCAGCGCGTGTTCTGACAAGAACTAAGAGGGGAGATCACATTTCTCCTGTGTTGGCTTCTCTGCATTGGCTTCCTGGAAAATCCAGGATTGAATTTAAAATACTTCTCCTGACCTACAAGGCTCTAAATGGTCAAGCACCATCATATCTTGAAGAGCTCATAGTATCTTATTGTCCCACTAGAGCACTGCGCTCCCAGAATACAGAGTTACTTGTGGTTCCTAGAGTCTCTAAAAGTAGAATGGGAGCCAGAGCCTTTAGCTATCAGGCTCCTCTCCTGTGGAACCAGCTCCCAGTCTGGGTTCGGGGGGCTGACACTGTCACCACCTTTAAGAGTAAACTTAAAACTCTCCTCTTCGATAAAGCTTACAGTTAGGGAGTAAGGACTTGCAGCGTTCGCCTAGACTGGCGAGGGAAGGTGTGTAGGGGGAGGGTGTGTAGCCACAGTCACGACGCACCGCCTCCCTACCTCGGCTTCTCTTCATAGAAAGCCTACTATATTTAGGGTATGAGGAGTTATAGCGTACGCTTAGACTGGCGAGGATGGGTGTGTAGCCACAATCATGGCGCACCCCCACCCATCTCTGCTTCTCTCCATAGAAAGCTTACATATACTTAGGGAGTAATGAGTCGCAGCGTTAGCCTAGACCGGCGGGGGGAAGGAGTGTAGCCACAATCACGGAACACAGCCTCCCTATCTCCCCTTCTCTGCAGCTCTTAGTTATGCGGTTATAGTTCTAGACTACCGGGGTACCTCCTTGGACACACTGAGCTTCTCTCCTCTCTCTTTCCATCTGTGTGTATTCGTGTCACAGAAATGCTTGTTACTAACATAGCTCCGGGGAGCTTATTCCCCGGAGTCCTTATGTTCTTTTCCCGCCCAGCATCAACATCTTGGATCATGATGGCACCTACTTCATGGTGGCAGCTGTCGCCGTGGTCCTGCCCTATGCCCTGCTGTGCCCTATTACACCCTGCTACGCCCTGCCACACCCTGTTACGACCTGTTGTCCTCTACAACACCATGAACTATTAGAACTATTACAATATCCTCATTGTGCCTATTATTGCCATCGTTCATCATACCCCCAACCGGCACCGTCAGACACCGCCTACCAAGAGCCTGGGTCTGTCCG
This sequence comes from Sander vitreus, assembly GCF_031162955.1. Lineage (NCBI taxonomy): Eukaryota > Metazoa > Chordata > Actinopteri > Perciformes > Percidae > Sander > Sander vitreus. The sequence goes on along the minus strand of NC_135856.1, from coordinate 1,267,704 downwards.
AGGTTTCTTCCTAAAAGGGAGTTTTTCCTCGCCACTGTCGCACTTACGCATTCATGCATGCTCTTGGGGGAATTACTGGAATTGTTGGGTCCTTGTAAATTATAGAGTGTGGTCTAGACCTACTCTATCTGTAAAGTGTCCTGAGATAATTCCTGTTATGATTTGACACTATAAATAAAATTTAATTGAATTGAATGTGTGTGATGTGTGTGTGTGTGTGTGTGTGTGTGTTTAAATGAACCTGTGAGGACACAAAGCTCCAGTAACCAGGGCCACAATGATATTATTTGAAAATTATTCACTATGTTGATTATTGATGGACCTCTTACCGCATGGACAGCGTCAACCGTCTGGTGGATGAGCTGATCAACTCGGGTCATGGCGACGCAGCAACGGTGGCTTAATGGAAGGACGGTCTGAACGAAGCCTGGGTCGACCTGCTGGAACTGATTGACACCCGGACGCAGATTCTCGCTGCCTCCTTCGAGCTCCACAAGTTTTACCACGATGCCAAGGAGATCCTGGGATGCATCATGGACAAACAAAAGAAACTGCCTGAGGAAGTTGGCCGCAACCAGAACACGGTGGAGACTCTGCAGAGGATGCACAACACCTTTGAACACGACATCCAGGCCCTGGGAACACAGGTCAGTCAACCCTAACAATTTGCTTCATGGGGACACAGTGGTTTATGGGGACACGGTGGTTTATGGGGACACAGTAGTTTATGATGGCACTGTGTTTTATGGGGATCCGGTATTTTATGGGGACACAGTATTTCATAGGGACACATTGTTTTATGGGGACAAAAATTACAAGTTGGCAGTGCCCGTATCCATAAGATTTTGGCTTCACTTTGTACAGCCGGAGGAAGTTGAGATGCGGGCGCCGTCTGTAAGGGTTTAACTGATATCAGGTGATTCAGTCCTAGCTGTTGACCTTTGACGCTGTGTGCAGGGGATATGCCCCCCTCCCCTATTTAGAATAGGTAGATTTAAAAAAAAGATTAAAAACAACCCCAAAAGAGGTAAAAACCATCCTCCAGGCGGCTCAAAACATGTATATATCCTTAACTGTAAATATATCCCCAACGATTTCAGACTCCCCTATTGTGGACCATACCATCTTAAAAGTGCAATAAGTGATTCTGCACAAAGATTGTTGATATCTGAACCGCCAGACAAATACAACCCCCCTTCATAAGCTCTGCCCCCCTGGATTCACAGACAGTTAACTATTGGCCAGCCGGCACATTCAAATGCTGCCTCCCCACCCCTCCCGCTCCCTCCATCAATTGTCGCTGCCAGTTGGATTGGCTGGAACAGTTATTGTGGCTCTTGCACTCCTTTGTGTTTGTTTTCCATTTACAAAGCCAGGGCAGGGTATTATAACCAGATTTTATTTCAGCGCACACAGGAATTAGAGTTAGGTGACTGTGAGGAGATTTTCACTGAATTTGACAGTGTATTGGATTAGCATCTTAGCATTAGCATAACATGTTATGTCTATAACAGGGAGAGTTCAGCAATTCACACTTTTTGTCCTTTTACAGGACACCCAGGGGACCGGGGATCGTCTCCCGCATGTCACGTTTCCTAAACCCAACTGTCCCGTTCTTCTTTATCTAAACCCAACCGTCCCATTCTTCTTTTACTAAACCCAACTGTCCCGTTCTTTTCCTAAACCCAACTGTCCCGTTCTTCTTTTACTAAACCCAACTGTCCCGTTCTTCTTTTACTAAACCCAACTGTCCCGTTCTTCTTTTACTAAACCCAACTGTCCCATTCTTCTTCTTTTCCTAAACCCAACTGTCCCGTTCTTTTCCTAAACCCAACCGTCCCGTTCTTCTTTTCCTAAACCCAACCGTCCCGTTGTTGTCATGGAATCGAAATAATGTCATGGAAACGTAAGCCCACCCACAACGTTTTCCTTAACTTAAGGGGCTGTGTTCATTTCACGGATTTCTGTGAGATCAGGTTGGACTGGAAGAACTACATCTCAGACTGGCCCTCTGCTCTGACATCATACTGACATTTCTAGGTTTAGATTTAAAGGTGTGAGGAAGTGACGGCTGTCGCTCAGATGAACACAGACAGAGCAGCGTCTGTCAGTGTCTGCAGACGGAGGAGGAGGACGTCTCTCTGACCTCATCTGGACGGAACTTTAACAGGTGAGCAGCCTGACAGGTAACATTACATACCTTTGATGAAGAAACTCTGCTGTCACTCCTTATATTTGGGGGATTCATAATATACGTCAACACTGGTGTTTACTGTTTGTAGATCTAAATATTCAATAATTAACCCTTGTATTTTGTTTGGGTCTGTTGGACCCGTTTTCAATGTTTTCTAAAAGAAAAATTATGCTATTTATTATTTCTTCTAACTCAAACTTACTGGCCTTGGCTAATTTTCTGTGAAGAACATAAAAAATAACTTATTTTAAATGACACACGGTACACCCCCCCCCTTCACATAACTATTACATATGAGGTGTTTGGGTCTACTGGACCTGAGTGTAATTATTGTGTAATAATTGTAGGTGCTATGAAACTTAACTGTGTCCTCCTAACTGGGCCTGCTGTGTATGTGTGTGTATATGTGTCTGTGATTCTGTATGTGTGCGTGTGAGTGTAGGTGTCTGTGTGCGGGAATGGTGTCTTTCTGCACCTGCTATTCCCACACAAAGTTACAAAATTGTTACATTTCAAGCACTTTCACCTGTTCTGATTAAATAATAAGAAATAAAAGCACCAATAATGATCAAAAATCTTGTTTCTATTTTTTTTTACCTTTTTATAATTTAATTTCCTTTTTTTCTCACAAACAATGAAAATAATCATATGATCATAAATGTGATCTCACAGGGGTAAATGGCAAATATGAACCATAAATGATGTATATATCATTGGTAATTGAGCTAAAGTAAACATCTGTTAAGTATTTTTACATAAATTGTTATGGTTGTATTGATTTAAAAGCCTAATAATGTCGTGGGTCCACACCACACAAGAGTTAATTTATTAATTATTTTGTGATTTGTGACATTTTTGCCAAAATGAGCCTTTATATGTTCAGTGAAGTCAGATTTAATTAACAGGAAACAAGATAGATTTGAATCACTTGACTTCTGAGAAATGAGGGAGTGTCTTTCTGCTACATTTTACTTGAGTAAATGTCCTTAGGTACTGTACATTCCACCGCTGCCCTGCAGCCAGCAGGTGTGTTTCTGCTCGGCTGTAGGTGGGGATTCCTGTTTGTCCAGTCGATTCGGCTCCTCCTGGTGTAAAAGCTGCAGCAGCTGACATTTAAAGACAGTTTTTATGACACATGACTTAAAGTTAAACCATGATGTAATCCAGAGATCTTCGACAGGGGGCCACAAAAGTATTGTTAGTTTTTATTTAAAAAGTCTTAACAAGATTTCAACATATTATTAGCAAATATAAATCAACCTCACTGTGCTACGTGTATGTTTAACATTAAAACATGATTACAGTTACTATTTAAATGGCTTAGTATTATATGCATTAAAAAAGGTATGTATAAAGGCTTTAGGCCGCCCTACACGTTATTGTAGGCCCAGTTTAATATGCAACTTCATTTTATATAATATATGTAGTAGGGGGTCCCTGCCCTGTCTCTCTTTCAGTTAAGGGGTCCGTGGCTTAAAAAAGTTGAAGAGCCCTAAACTTAATCATATTTAAACATGAATCCTTGTTTGTCAGCTTTTGAGAAACATGGCAGTGAGAATGAATTCTTTCCTCTCTGTTGAGCTTCGTCTGAAGCTGACAGGAAACAATAGTTGAGACTGTGATTAGTAACAGAGACACAGCTAACACGACCAACCTGTCTGATCAGGGGAAAACCAGCATACCTGTGTCACATGTTAGACGCCACCTACACAGTCTCAGTTGTCTCAAACGCGTCTTGATGAAACAGATAGGTTTCCATTTTAATCACCACAGCTGTCATACAGCAGCCATGTTGGGACTCAAACTGCAGATGACTTTCTGGAGCCTCAGCAGTGAAACACAAATATGTACAAAACGAAAAGAAAGACTTTAAGATAATTTTTGGTCTTATATTGACAGAATACAGTTGAGATCAGAGACGTGCACAGACAGGAAAAGGCAACACAGTCTCACTCCCTATTCGTCAAATGTCTGATGCATGGTCGAGGACCCCTGGCGTCAAGTTCCAACGAAAGAGGTGTACCTTTTGCATTGTTTTTCGACCTGGGGTCCGTCAGATAGACATTCATGTTAATCCCTAACCGTTGGATATAGACGAAAGGAAGAACACAGCCCCTTCGCGTAATTTAATGACGATTCTTTCTGCCAGTCGGGCTGCAGTAGAGAAGCTGTATACAGCATTACTATTATTATTTTTATTATTATTATTATTATTAGGGCCCGAGCGCTGACAGTGGCGAAGGCCCTATTGGAACTGAAGGAATTATTATTATTCTTTTTCCTGGCAAATCAATTGCCTTTTTGAGGGGCTTAACATATTCAAAAACTCACCAAATTTGGCGGTCGCATCAAGTCTGGTGAAAATGTACATATTTTAAGGGCAAAAATGGCTTGCTAGTGCCCCCTACAAAATTTAAAAAAATTGAGCCCCTGCATTACGTTTATCATAGACTCACGAAACTTGGTACACATATGTATCATGTCAAGACGCACAGAAAACGTCGTGGGAGCCATACCCTAAACCCAACAGCAAGTCCGCCATTTTGAATTGAAAGTTCGAAATTAGTGCGATTTTGACCATTTCCACATGTCGTACTGTAACGAACTCCTCCTAGAGATTTCATCTGATCAACTTCAAATTCGGTCTGTGCCATCTTTAGACGTTAAAGATGAAAAGTTGTTAAAAGAAAAAAATTTCATCATAGGGCGTGGCCGTGGCGGGGTGGCCATTTTGTGCATTTCGCCACCGAAACAGGAAGTGGGTGTAACTTGAGTCCAACCCTGAGGACAAATAAAGGCCGATATTTACTTATATATATATATATGATATTTAGGTAGGCCAAAAAGTCAAAGTGCTATACTTTAACGAGCTCCTCCTAGAGATTTTATCCGGCGGACTTCAAATTTGGTCTGTACCATCTCAATACCTTAAAGATGAAAAGTTATTAAAAGAAAAACTTTTCGTCAACGGTGTGGGCGTGGCGTGGCGGCCATTTTGAGTGTTTAGCGATGAACAAAGAAATTGTTGTAACTTGAGTGTACGTTGTCGTATCTGCCCGAAATTTCTCACGATTGACAAAGGTCCAGGTCTGAGGATATCTACAGGCCAATATTTACTTTTGGTCATAGCGCCCCCCGCTGGCAACAGGAAATGCGCCTTATATGACAAACATCATCCGATTTACATGAAACTTATGTGTGGTCGACATGCGATACTGAGCCGCCCCCTTTAACCACGCCCACTTACTCAGGCCATGCCCCCTTTCATAACATTTGAACCGTTTAAGGTAGAGTATTGTGTGAGGTGTCATTGAACTCAGCAGAGAGTTCCTTCTTCATTGGTGATGGTTTGGCCTGCCCCCTTTGCCTTAAGGCAAGGCAAGGCAGCTTTATTTGTATAGCACATTTCAGCAACAGGGCAATTCAAAGTGCTTTACATGAAAACAGATTAAAAAATGTAAGAGAGATTTACATGAAAACAGTTAAATATATAAAAGCAGATAAAATAACTTTCCTGGACTCAGTGATCCATTTTTTGGAAAGCCAAAGCTTTTTGACCAATATGACAGATATCTCAAGCAATCCGGTCCATATTTTCTAACCCTCTCACCCACTATGGGTCCAGATGCGTCGCATGGCTTTGAGGTGTCATTCCCCATATTTACAGAAGCTTTTCTTGAGTATACTCTTATCTTTTTCGATGTGGTCGTCACCGCAAAGCTTAGTTCTTTTCTTCGGCAAACCTTGTAAAACCCAGTACAGCCCTGCAGACAAAAATCTTTTAATAGCCAAGAACGTATTCTTAAACTATTTTATTTCTTCTGCAGTCTGTCTAAATAGTCAAGAACTCGCTCAGAGTGTTGATAGACTATTTTGTTTTTCTTTTTAGGCCTTCTGCCTAAATTAGTTAGTTACTTTGACTAACTTTTTGACCAGCCCAACGTCTGTCTCTTCTGTCACTCTATTGCCATGCCTGCATTAGAGAAACAATCAGAGATATGTCCGTTTCTGCAAGAGAATGTCACTCGTAATCATAAATTCAATCTTAACTTTCCTGGACTCAGTGATCCATTTTGTGGAAAGCCAAATCTTTTTGACCAATATGGCAGACATCTCATGCAATCCGGTCCATATTTTCTAACCATCTCACCCATTCAACCATTATTGTTTTCCATAATTTGAGCCAGTGGAAACATGTAGATGTTAAACAGGAGAGGCCCCAGAACGGAGCCTTGGGGAACTCCGCACGTCATATTTGTATGCTCAGATGTATAATTCCCTATAGACACAAAGTAGTCCCTATTCTTTAAATAAGACTCAAACCACTTTAGTACTGAGCCAGAAATGTGTCTTACAGTCTGTCCCCTGAGCTAGCTGTCTCAGGCTGTACCACCTAGTGTCATACAGTCTCTCCCCTGAGCTAGCTGTCTCAGGCTGTACCACCTAGTGTCATATGGTCTCTCCCCTGAGCTAGCTGTCTCAGGCTGTACCACCTAGAGTCATACAGTCTGTCCCCTGAGATAGCTGTCTCAGGCTGTACCACCTAGTGTCATCCAGTCTGTCCCCTGAGCTAGCCTTCTCAGGCTGTACCACCTAGTGTCATACAGTCTCTCCCCTGAGCTAGCTGCAACAGCCTGAAGTATGTAAAGTAAGATATAAACAGTAAACAATAAGTACCCCACATCATCTTCAGACTCCATCTGGAACTTGTAAGCTCAGCTATAAAACTAAAAATACAGCATCTCTGTTCTCTGCAAAGACAAACTAAATTACCTGATTAATGCAATGTTATCACGATGTCTCCCGGCCATTTTTCACCGCCTGGCTAAAGCTAATATAGTTAGCCTGAAGAAACAAGGCGTCTGTCCCAACTAATGTTATGGTTCGGAGCCGCGACGCTGGAAACGTAACACTAACCTACAACAGCAGTCTTATCCACCACTCTCTCGCCTGTACTACTGGAACAGACTGGGAAACCCAAGTTTTCCCAAACTTGCGATCTTAAAGAGGCCAACTGTTGTGAGTCGCCACCACTCGCCATACTCGTCCTTAGTGCTGCTATTTCTGAATCACTAAAACTGCATACATAGGCGGAGCTCGGCTACATAGGTGGCACGCCAATCAGAGCTTCAGAGCTAAGGTGGGGCTACAGATTAAATGTCCCTAAAGAGCCTGTGTATCTAACTGTAACGTTAAATGAGTTCCGCATTACATTAATTAATTTGCACCTGAGTTTTATTCATTTTTATGAATTCTCCGTGTAAATTCATGCACCGAACCGTGATGCCCTTACCGTTTCGGTTCAATTCAATTTTATTTATAGTATCAAATCATAACAAGAGTTATCTAAGGACACTTTACAGATAGAGTAGGTCTAGACCACACTCTATAATTTACAAAGACCCAACAATTCCAGTGATTCCCCCAAGAGAATGCATAAGTGCATAAATGCGACAGTGGCAAGGAAAAACTCCCTTTAGGAATAAACCTCGGACAGACCCAGGCTCTTGGTAGGCGGTGTCTGACGGTGCCAGTTGGGGGTGTGATGGACAATGGCAATAATAGTCACAATAAAGATAATGACTAGAAATAGTAGTTATAGTAGTTCATGGTGTTGCAGGGCACTGCAGGACACTGCAGGGCAATGCAGGGCGCTACAGGGCGTAGCAGGGCACCGCAGGGCGTTGCAGTACGTGGTATACAAAGCAAGTCATAGCTGGGCATTGCAGAGCATAGCAGGGTGTAAAAGGGCACAGCAGGGCGTAGAGCAGGACCTTGCGACAGCTGCCATCATGATTTAGGTGCCATCCTGATCCAACGAAACATGCTGGGTGAAAAAAACAAAACATAAAGACTCCAGGGAATAAGCTCCCCAGAGCTAAGTTAGTAACAAGCATTTCTTTAGACATGGATACACACAGATGGAAAGAGAGAGGAGAGAGAAGCTCAGTGTGTCAAAGGAGGTACCCCAGCAGTCTAAAACTATAACCGTGTAACTAAGAGCTGCAGAGAAGCAGAGATAGGGAGGCTGCGCGCCGTGACTGTGGCTACACACCCACCCCCGCCGGTCTAGGTGAACGCTGTGACTCCTTACTCCTTAAATGTACGTAAACTTTCTATGGGGAGAAGCAGAGGTAGGGTGGGGGTGCGCCCTGACTGTGGCTACGCACCCACCCCCGCCAGTCTAGGAGAACGCTGCAACTCCTTACTCCCTAAGTTTAAGCTTTATCGAAGAGGAGAGTTTTAAGTTTACTCTTAAAAGTGGTGACAGTGTCTGCCCCCCGAACCCAGATTGGGAGCTGGTTCCACAGGAGAGGAGCCTGATAGCTGAAGGCTCTGGCTCCCATTCTACTTTTAGAGACTCTAGGAACCACAAGTAACATTCTGGGAGCGCAGTGCTCTCGTGAGACAATAAGGTACTATGAGCTCTTCAAGATATGATGGTGCTTGACCATTTAGAGCTTTGTAGGTCAGAAGAAGGATTTTAAATTCAATCCTGGATTTTACAGGAAGCCAATGCAGAGAAAATAATACAGGAGAAATATGATCTCTTTTCTTAGTTCTTGTCAGAATATGCGCTGCAGCATTCTGGATCAGCTGGAGAGTCTTAAGGGTTTTATTTGAGCATCCTGATAATAAGGAATTACAGTAGTCTAGCCTGGAAGTAACAAATGCATGGACTAGTTTTTCAGCATCGTTTTGAGACAGGATGTTCCTAATTTTGGCAATGTTACAAAGGTGAAAAACGCTGTTCTTGAGTTTTGTTTTAAGTGGGCGTTAAAGGATATATCCTGATAACTCCTAGATTTCTGACAGTAGTGCTGGAGGCCAGGGCAATGCCATCCAGAGTAATTATATCTTCGGATGAGGTTCGTAGGTGTTTAGGGCCCAGCACAATAACTTCAGTTTTGTTTGAGTTTAACATCAGAAAATTGTAGGTCATCCAGGTTTCTATATCTTTAATGCATGCTTGAAGGTTAGCTAACTGACTGGTTTCATTTGGCTTGATTGATAAGTATAATTGGGTGTCATCCGCATAACAGTGGAAGCTAATTGAGTGTTTCCTAATAATATTGCCTAGATGAAGCATTTATAAGGAGAATAGAATTGGTCCAAGCACTGAGCCTTGTGGAACTCGATGGCTAACTTTAGTGTACCTGGAGGATTTATCATTAACATTAACAAATTGAGATAAATCAGAGAAATAGGACTTAAACCAGCTTAGTGCGATTCCTTTAATGCCAACTAAATGTGCCAATCTCTGTAGCAGGATGGTATGGTCAATAGTGTTGAATGCAGTACTAAGATCTAGTAAGTCAAGTATGGAGACAAGTTCTTTGTCTGAAGCAGTTAGAAGGTCACTAGTAATTTTCACCAGTGCTGTCTCTGTGCTATGATGCATTCTAAATCCTGGCTGAAAGTCCTCAAGTAAACTATTGCTATGTAGAAAATCACATAACTGATTAGTGACTACCTTCTCAAGGATCTTGGAGAGAAAAGGAAGGTTAGATATAGGTCTATAGTTGGTTAAGACCTCAGGATCGAGGGTGGGTTTTTTCAGAAGAGGTTTTATCACAGCTACTTTAAATGACTGCGGTACATAACTTGTTAATAAAGACATATTGATTATATCTAGTAATGAAGTGTTAACCATGGGTAACACTTTTTTAAGTAACCTGGTTGGGATGGGGTCAAAGAGACATGTAGATGGCTTTGCTGAAGAGACCTTTAACATTAATTGTTGAAGGTCTATAGGATAAAAGCAGTCTAAGTATATGTTAGGTCTTGTTGTTCTTTCTAGCACTCCTGCGTTTAAAGGTGAACCCTCTAGGAGTTGGGTGCAAGAGGTGTTGAATTGTATCTCTAATTGTTATAATTTTATCATTAAAGAAACTCATGAAGTCGTCACTACTCAGAGCTATAGGAATAGATGGCTCAATAGAGATGTGACTCTCTGTCAGCCTGGCTACAGTGCTGAAAAGAAACCTTGGGTTGTTCTTATTTTCTTCTATTAGTGATGAGTAATAGTCTGATCTGGCATTTTTGAGGGCCTTCCTATACGTTTTCAGACTGTCTTGCCAATCTAAACGAGATTCTTCCAGATTGGTGGAACGCCATTTACTTTCAAGTTTTCGTGAGATTTGTTTTAATTTGCGAGTTTGGGAGTTATACCAGGGTGGTAATTGCCTTTGCTTCATTATCTTCTTTTTGAGGGGAGCAACAGAGTCTAAAGTCGTCCGTAGTCAGTTCATAGCAACGTCTACAAAATTATCAATTTGGGAAGGACTAAAGTTAACATAATGGTCTTCTGTTATATTAAAGCACGACATTGAGTTAAATACTGTTGGAATGTCTTCCTTAAATTTAGCTATAGCACTGTCAGATAGGCATCTAGTGTAGAGGCTTTTATCTAATTTCGTATAGTCGGGTAGTAAGAATTCGAAAGTTATTAAAAAATGGTCTGATAATAAAGGATTCTGTGGGAATACTATTAAATCTTCAATTTCGATGCCATATGCCAGCTCAAGATCGAGGGTGTGGTTAATGGCCTTATGCACACTGACTGAAACCAATTGAATCAAGGAGTGAATTGAAAGCAGTACTAAGGCTATTGCTGTCAACGTCCACATGAATATTAAAATCGCCTACAATAAGTTCTTTGTCTGACTTCAGGACTACACATGATAAAAACTCTGAGAATTCAGATAAAAATTCAGAATACGGACCTGGAGCTCGGTAAACAACAACAAATATGATTGGCTTTAATGTTTTCCATGTTGGATGTTGAAGATTAAGAACAAGACTTTCAAACGAGTTATAATTTAGTTTGGGTTTAGGATTAATTAACAGGCTTGAATCAAATATGGCTGCAACTCCCCCTCCTCGGCCTGAGCCTCTAGGAATTTGAGTATTATTATGACTGGGAGGAGTGGCTTCATTTAGACTAACATATTCTTCATGGCACAGCCATGTTTCGGTAAGACAGAATATATCAATTTGATTATCTGATATCAAGTCGTTTACTAATACTGCTTTAGAAGACAGAGATCTAATATTTAATATTTAGTCTGCATCTAATTTTCCTATTCTGTTCAATAATTGCAGTAGTTGTTTTAATTCCAATTAGGTTATGTATAGCGCGTCTTTTGTTTACCTTTGATTTAACTGATCTGAGTCGGGGGACAGACACCGTAGTTATGGGACTATGAGTGGGTGACTGCTCCAAAGGAAGCACAGAGGAGCGCGTAGCACTGCACCTCTGAATACTAATATTATTGATTATAACTGGAATGATGTAGCTGGTCTGTGGGTTAGCAGAGTTATTTGTGAAGGAGTGGGAGCTTATGGGAGAGTGTGACTGGGAAGTGTGCTTGTGCGTGTGTTTACGGTATGCAAACAGTCAATCATAGTTCTGAGTCTGCAGGGCGTGCCGCAAATTCCCACAGATGAAATCCCATCCCTGCTATACAGCGAGCCACGTTCCCAAAACAGATTAAAATTGTCAATAAAACCTATTTTGTGAATGCTGCATGTAAGCTGGAACCAGGTGTTAAGGCCGAGTAGTCTGCTAAAAATGCATGTTCCGCGACCTCGAGATGGAAGTGGGCCCGAAAAAAACCCCAACTTCACAGTGCTTTTTAAAGCATCAATGAGAGTGTTAAAGTCTCGCTTTGTGCTCACTCTCCTGATAGGACATGGCATTATGTCCACAATGGACCACGATTCGTTTAATAGAAGTCGGGAGTGAGGGTATCAGGTCCACAACTTTAGCCAGGATGTCTGCAACTTTAGCTCCAGGAAAGCAGTGTGTGACAGCATTTAAAAATCGTATATATCCCGGGTGATGGAGTTGCCAATAATTATTGTGGTTTGGGGGAAGAGCGGACGAGGAATGTCGGAGTGTGGATGGCCGGTGACAATAAAACAGTCAGTATCAGTTTCAGATGGGCATGGATAAGGAAAAGAAGAAGAAGATTGCTTATGTTTCGGTAGGGAATATTGTTTTTGAAGAACGTTGTCATTTGACCGGTCCATTGCAGCAGGGGCCACCAGACCGTCTAACTACCGCATCCCTCAGAAGCTTTGGCTTTATACAGACATCCGGGCCGACATCCAGCTCTGACAAGGCATCGAAGTGACTGGAGAGGCGGAGGGCAGGAGGCGATGGAGCCCTACCTGAGGTTCTCTTACAGCCGCAAACCGCCGCCGAGAGAGTTGAGATCCGGATTATGAGCCACATCCAAGTAGGTGGTTAACAAGGCATCTTTGGTCTTTAAGTCCTCAGAAAGTCGGCGAACATCTTCCCTAAGATCAGCAATTTCTTTGTTTGCATTCTTAAACAACTAGGAAATATTGTGGGGAAGTGGGGACTCGCAGCGTTTTAGCTTAAGCTAAATTAGCTTTTACAGCAGGTTTTATACGTGCTTGAGTATAACTAGTGTAATTTAAATGCAATCCAGCCAAATAGCCAATAATTTATACAATAAAGCAGAGTTGAGTAAGTTTTGCTGGAGCAGCAGACTAGCATCTGTAACACAGGACCGGAAGTTGAATGCACCACACATCACGCATCTAATGTGACCCTCAGTAACCTTACTGTCTCACCACCATTCAATATGAATACATGTACCGTTCCACCCCTATTATTTATAGTATCAAATCGTAACAAGAATTCCCTCTTCTCAAGACACTTTACAGATAGAGTAGGTCTAGACCACACTATAATTTACAAAGACCCAACAATTCCCCAAAGAGCAAGCATTTGGTGCAACAGTGGCGAGGAAAAACTTTGTTTTTGGCAGAAACCTCAGACAGACCCAGGCTCTTGGTGGGCAGCCATCTGCTGCTGCCGGTTGGGACACAGATACAGAGAATTATGATTCATAATATTTATAGCAGTTGGTATGATGAACGGTGGCAATTATAGTCACATTAAAGATAATGGAACTATGACTAGAAATAGGTTCAGGGCGTAGCAGGGTGTTGTGGGGCATAGTAGGGCATAGCAGTGTGTTTACATATGGGGGTTCCCATGTACCGTCTTCCCCTGCCACCCTGCCAAGATCTTTTGCTACCCCTTTGCTACCCCATGAAAAATGTTCTACTGTAGATCCGATTTCTGCTGCATTAAAACACAGTTTATGAAACAGCACAGTGTCTTCGACACCGGAATATAGCTCCTATAGTAACATTATACATCTTTCACATAACAAAAGTCAACATCAAATTCAATAACAGTTACCTGCACGTGGGGAGACCAGGCCGAATCAAGAAAAGCATGTCAAAATCACGGACAGAGACATAAACAGCCTTACACAAAGCACAGTAAGTCAGATGGAGAAACAGCATTAGAAGCGAACGCAAAATAAGCTAGATTTAGCATTCAGCTCTCAAAATTAACGACTCACTCAACGCCAAACAAACGACATTCATCTCTAAACTATATCACAACAAAAATACAGTAAAAAAAAAAAAACACTGTGTGGTGGGCTTTAAAGCATTTTGGCTAATATTATCTCTGCAGCGTTTAACATGCAACTTACCACAGCAGTTATCAGGAGTTCTGCTGTGGATTACCCAGAATATGTTACTTTTAGCGCTGCAGCGCAATTTGAAAGTGACGCCAGCAGTCGGCGCTGTCCCCATTTATGCAGGAATTTAACAGAACCTATATACTGTATATACCCATTACATGAGCACGACATGCTCAAGATCATTACGAGCAATCAACTGGTCTATTAAAATCCTATGGGAAAAACTAACCATATTGAAATACATTTTAGCAGAGTAATGCTCCGTGTGCTCCTAGTGTTGTTTAGGTCAGTGTGTTGTTAGTGACGATGTTTGCTTCCTGAGTGATAAATGTTGCCAGTGTTTTGATCCAAAAAGCTTATTTATGACGTTTGTTGGCATTTTGGAAGTGAGATCAACAGTTTGGCCAAGATACATGTTAGTAATGCAAACTGTATGAAGAGTTTTTGAATGGTGGCAGTATTGACTAATGTTTTTTATTGAAAAAAAAACGGTATTATTCTATTAGCATACATATTGTCGTCCAGTTTTATTGTTTATAAAGCATAAATTATAAAATATCACCTGTGTAACATATTCGTGCCAACTTCATTCCAACTCATCACAACAAGTTGTAAACTTCTTTTAGAATCTGTTTCAAGAACTCCATTTACATGAAATTCTACCTTATTTATGAGTAAATTAAGCAGAAATTATTAGTTTTATTATTAGCATTATTATATGATATAGATACAGACAACAGAATACATGCACAAGACAACAGGCTCTGAGCCATCACTATATGTATGTATATACTGTACATATATATATATATATATATATATATGTGTTATGGTTAGGGTGAGGGTAAGGGTTAAGGTTAGGCATTTAGTTGTGATGGTTAAGGTTAGGGTAAGGGGCTAGGGAATGCATTGTGTCAATGACGGGTCCCCACAAAGATAGTGAAACAAACGTGTGTGTGTGTGTGTGTGTGTGTGTGTGTGTGTGTGTGTGTGTGTGTGTGTACATTTAAAAACAGAAGAAAGTTGAATTTAAAGCTTGTGTATCTGCGTTCTATTCTCAGTTTGAAAGATAATCCAGAGATGTTTCAATAATTAACATTCAGTCTGTTAATAAAGCAACAAATAAACCATCAGGTGTGTTAGATGATAAACTGCAGCTGTGTTGTGTCTCGTTCTCTCCATCAGATTCCTGTGAACTCACACTGGACACAAACACAGTAAACAGAAACCTCAAACTGTCTGACAACAACAGGAAGGTGATAGATGTAAATCAGAAGCAGCCATATCCTGATCATCCAGAGAGGTTTGACTACTGGCCTCAGCTGCTGTGTAGAGAGGGTCTGACTGGTCGCTGTTACTGGGAGGTCGAGAGGACAGGACATGTTTCTATTTCAGTGAGTTACAGAGGAATCAGGAGGAGAGGAAACAGTGAAGACTGTGTGTTTGGACACAGTGATCAGTCCTGGAGTCTGGAGTGCTCTTATATGCATGGTTACACTGTCAGTCACAATAACAGAGAAACACACCTCTCCTCTTCTTCCTCCTCTCTCTCTAGTAGAGTAGGAGTGTATGTGGACTGTCCTGCTGGCATTCTGTCCTTCTACAAAGTCTCCTCTGACTCACTGATCCACCTCCACACCTTCAACACCACATTCACTCAGCCTCTCTATCCTGGGTTAAGGTTTGGGTCTGGGATTTTGTTTAGGTTTAGGTTTAGGATTGGGTTTAAGTTTGGGACACATGGTACAGTGTCTCTGTGTTCTCTGTAGGACGGAGAGTCTCCTGTGCAGAGAAACACTCACACTGCTGACAAACCTCTGACAAAAACAAATCTCTTTGTAAATTATACCAGCAAAACATTACAAGAAATCAATGAATGTAAAGAATAGCTCACTCCATGTCGATGGTTTGAAATACCTTTACAGTGTAAATATGTTTTCAATCAAGTTTTTGGAGTGTTTCTGGGAAACCTTTTACTACATTTATTTGACACTTTAGTTACTTTTAAGATTCAAATTATTAATTAAAAAAATCAACAAATAAATAAATGATGTATTATTATGGGCAACGATAAACTGTATTGGTGAAATTCACATGCTGCCAAGCAGTTTATAAAGTAATTAGAATGAGCTCCACTGAAATATTATAGAGAGCCGAAGTCACGCCCATCTACTTCCGGTCCATGGGACCTATCTTTCGAAAACGGGAGTGAACAGGGAGAGGCAAATTATTATTTTTTTAATCCCGTGTGAATTGGATTACAAATATGATGTTCGTCAATTTAAAAGATATTTTTTCAAGCCTGCAGAGTGAACAGCAGGAGGCAGCAGATCCAGAAATACTGAAATGTTCTGCAACATTCAAAATGGAGAGAAACACTGAAGACTTCAGACCAAACGTGTCACGTTAAAAATGTGTTGCAGAACAATGTTTGCGTCCTCTGCAGCTGTTTAAACTTTTAAATACATAAATAAAGGAAATGATGAGATGACTGGTGGCTTTCTGTCTGGCTCATTGAGCTTTTAGTCACATCTGATGTCTGTTTTAAAAACACTGTGTAGCAAGACAAATATTGTCATGAGTTTAAAATATATTATTATTATTATTATTATTATATCATAACTGTGAAAATCCATCTTACTTGGCCCACCACATCAGCTCCGCTCTTCCACCATCACCAGTATCACTTTCTCTGGCCAAAGCATCTCCCTTTCCACATCTGTCACCAACTTGGGTGTTAAAATGGACCCTCAACTCACCTTTGACACCCACATCAAACACCTCTGTAAGACTTAATTCTACCACCTTAAAGGCCGCATGACATGGTGCTCTGTGGATGCTCTTATATAGGCCTTAGTGGTCCACTAATACTGTATCTGAAGTCTCTTTTATATAGACCTTAGTGGTCCCCTAATACTGTATCTGAAGTCTCTTTATATAGACCTTAGTGGTCCCCTAATACTGTATCTGAAGTCTCTTTATATAGACCTTAGTGGTCCACTAATACTGTATCTGAAGTCTCTTTATATAGACCTTAGTGGTCCCCTAATACTGTATCTGAAGTCTCTTTTATATAGACCTTAGTGGTCCCCTAATACTGTATCTGAAGTCTCTTTATATAGACCTTAGTGGTCCACTAATACTGTATCTGAAGTCTCTTTTATATAGACCTTAGTGGTCTCCTAATACTGTATCTGAAGTCTCTTTTATATAGACCTTAGTGGTCCCCTAATACTGTATCTGAAGTCTCTTTATATAGGCCTTAGTGGTCCCCTAATACTGTATCTGAAGTCTCTTTTATATAGGCCTTAGTGGTCCCCTAATACTGTATCTGAAGTCTCTTTTATATAGACCTTAGTGGTCCCCTAATACTGTATCTGAAGTCTCTTTATATAGACCTTAGTGGTCCCCTAATACTGTATCTGAAGTCTCTTTATATAGACCTTAGTGGTCCCCTAATACTGTATCTGAAGTCTCTTTTATATAGACCTTAGTGGTCTCCCTAATACTGTATCTGAAGTCTCTTTTATATAGACCTTAGTGGTCCCCTAATACTGTATCTGAAGTCTCTTTATATAGACCTTAGTGGTCCCCCTAATACTGTATCTGAAGTCTCTTTTATATAGACCTTAGTGGTCCCCTAATACTGTATCTGAAGTCTCTTTTATATAGACCTTAGTGGTCCCCTCCCTAATACTGTATCTGAAGTCTCTTTTATATAGACCTTAGTGGTCCCCTAATACTGTATCTGAAGTCTCTTTATATAGACCTTAGTGGTCCCCTAATACTGTATCTGAAGTCTCTTTTATATAGACCTTAGTGGTCCCCTAATACTGTATCTGAAGTCTCTTTTATATAGACCTTAGTGGTCCCCTAATACTGTATCTGAAGTCTCTTTATATAGACCTTAGTGGTCCCCTAATACTGTATCTGAAGTCTCTTTTATATAGACCTTAGTGGTCCCCCTAATACTGTATCTGAAGTCTCTTTTATATAGACCTTAGTGGTCTCCCTAATACTGTATCTGAAGTCTCTTTTATATAGACCTTAGTGGTCCCCCTAATACTGTATCTGAAGTCTCTTTTATATAGACCTTAGTGGTCCCCTAATACTGTATCTGAAGTCTCTTTATATAGACCTTAGTGGTCCCCTAATACTGTATCTGAAGTCTCTTTATATAGACCTTAGTGGTCCCCTAATACTGTATCTGAAGTCTCTTTATATAGACCTTAGTGGTCCCCTAATACTGTATCTGAAGTCTCTTTCCTGAAATTCAGCCTTGGTGCAGAATTACAGCCACTAGAGCCAGTCCCACAATGAGCTTTCCTTAGTATGTGCCATTTCTGTGTCTGTAGCTATTGAGGAGGAGAGGGGGGGGGCAAGGTGGAGGGTGGGGGTGTGGCCTTGACCAACTGCCACTTTGCTCGTTTGAAAGCCATGATGTCTCTCTCTCTCTCATGGGGGGGCCAAATTCTCTGGGTGGGCAAAGCAGAGAAAGGGGAGGTAATCTTGCTCCTTATGACCTCATAAGGAGCAAGATTCCAGATCGGTCCATATGAGCTTTCATTTTCTCACCGGCAATTTCCACTGGATGCGGAATGTCTGCGGAACGTCTCCGGAACATTGACGGAGTCATTAGGTCTCCATTAAAGTCAATGTGTGTATTTCCACTGACTGCAGAACGTCTGCGTCCCTACTCCGTCCCAGCTCTGGTGGTCCCCAGCCCTCCGGAGCAGATACGCAGAGCTTCTATTTTTGCCGGACGCCGGAGAGCTCCGCAGCAATTCAGCACATGGCAGATAGTGCGGGACAGGAAGTGGCGAGCACAGAAACGAAATAACAATCCGGTTAATTTTTAAAGTAAAATCCACCGTGCTCACGGCGGATCATATCTCCCTGCACTACACCTTGAAAACACAGCACAGAGCTGTTCCCCCTCTACTCCTCTGGATGGAAACTAACTGGTGTTGGTTTTGTGGTTCTATTCTACGTGAATTTGCGAGATATTGTGGGTCCTCGTGACTACAGCTGTCAGTCATGGCCGCAGCCGTGCCGCAACAAATCCAGACCTGGTGAGTATTGACGGACGGCGGAGCACGCAGCCATTCCGCAGCGGAGCCGGTCCACAAACGTTCCGCATCCAGTGGAAATTGCCGGTCAAAGGCAGAGCAGGATACCCAGGGCTCAGTTTACACCTATCGCCATTTATAGCCACTGGGGGACCATAGGCAGGCTTGGGGAACTCACATTAAGGGTTAGGGTTAGCTCATCCACACCTTTGTCTCCTCCAGGCTGGACTACTGTAATGCACTCCTCATCGGGATCTCTATCAAGAGCATACAGAGACTACAATACATCCAGAACAGCGCTGCCAGGATCCTGATGAGGTGATCACATCACCCCCATCCTGGAATCTCTTCATGGCTCCCTGTCCCACTCAAAATTCAATATAAGGTCTCCCTCCTCACCCACCAGTATATTCACGGACATGCCCCTCTTTACCTACAGGAACTCCTCACCCCCCAGACCTCCTCACACACCCTCCGGTCTGCAACCTCAAACACCCTCCAAGTCCCCAGAACCAAGCTCTGCAGCTATATGTATTTTATAGGTTTTCACACACAAACACACACTCACACACACAGACAGACACATACACACACACACACACACACACATACAGACACAGACACATACAGACACAGACACATACAGACAGACAAACACATGCACAGACAGACACACACACACACACACACACACACAGACACAGACACACACAAACACACACACACACACACAAACACACACACACACACACACAGACACACACACACACAAACACACACAGACAGACAGACAGACATACACACATACACACACATACACATGCACAGACAGACACACACACACACACACACACACACACACACAAAGAAAACCAAACGTTCACGAAGAACAATCCATCCAATAGTTGAGAGATATTTCCCTCGCATCTTCAAATGAAGTGTTGACCTCAACGGTGGCGCTTGGAGGAAAGACTCAGAGGATCACCAAAGCCGACAGCTTTTGGCGGCCTTGGAGGCAAAAGCAACACAATTGTATCCGTCTGCATTTCAGCTGTTAGAAATTGTGTGTGAAAATGACCAACGTGCATGTTTTATTGGATGTAAGATAAGATAGGATAGACTTTATTAATTCCACAATGGGGAAACTCGTGCTACAGCAGCTCAAAAGACAAAAAAATGTACACACATCAGAATAACACAAATACACATTAACGAGACAGGAGAAAAAATATACATAAAGTATAAGAAATAAAAAAAAGTGAATTAGTTATAATAATAATAATACAAACATATTTACACAATAAACACCCTTATATAAACACACAGTATACGGTATAAACACAGATATACAGACGAATAGATATGACATATTGCACAGTTGGAGATGACAAAGAGTGATAAATAGATACATATGCATAGTGCAGGATATTGTCCAGCTCATATTGAGGAACCAGCCAGCAGTGCTACATTATGATGTTGCATTAAAGAGTCTGACTGCTGCTGGAATGAAGGACCTGCGGCAGCGCTGAGGATGCAGCAGTCTGCTGCTGAAGGAGCTGCTCAGGGAACTCCCAGTCTCATGTAGGGGGGGTGAGAGGTGTTGCCCTCCTCTCCCCCACCTCCTCTATGGTGTCCAGAGGGCAGACCAGAACAGAGCTAGCCCCCCATGTATAGTAGTTTCAAATGTTTTGGTTTGGTCATGTGTTATATATGTGGATTCTTGTTGGATATCACTAATGCTAGCTAACCTAGCGAGCTATTCAAACCATTGTCCTAAATTATTACTAGCACTTTGAACTGTGAACACTCTGAGGATAAAGAGTGTACATATCATAGGCGTAATTTACAACCCCCCCAATAATATAAACTGGACAGTGCAACCCCCCTAAAGACCTGTTATAATTTCCTTTACATGAATAACGACATCAGCAACAGAAGTTGATGCAGAAAAGGCCCAATTGTTGCAGAATAATTCAACAGAATGCAGGAAAATGTGTGTTTGACTCTCAAAATTTGGCGTGTCCAAAATGTTGAACCCAAAGTTGAGTTTATGCTGTTTTTGTTGTTGTATTTGACCCTTTTGTTGCTTTTGTTGACATTTTTGTCACCTTTCTGACGTTTTTGTCACTTTATTGGACTTTTTTTTGTCACTTTCTGACATATTTCTATGAGGATGAAAAGGCTCCTGTGGGTCATATTAGAGGGCAGGGACAAACTATTGATATGGTAGTATGGTTGACAGGACTGGCTGCTTGAACAAGCTACTGATATGTGTGTTTGTCTCTTTGTTTCAGACTAAAACATGATGGTCCTGACATGGTTTGAAGTTTCCCTCTTTCCTGCTGCAACCAGTCTCTCCGCTCGAGTTGCGACGTTTACGTTTATGACAGACTTCCTGTTTCTCCTCTTTAGGACAATGCAGGTCTCTGGATGTCACCTTCTCGGAGTGGAAAATCCCTCAAGGTTGCACACAGTGTGTGTGTGTTACAGTGTGTGTGTGTGTGTGTGTGTGTGTGTGTGTGTGTGTGTGTGTGTGTGTGTGTGTGTGTGTGTGTGTTCTTGTTTAACTATATTTGTGGGGTCCAAAAACCGGGAGTCCACAAGTTTAAAGGGCTGTTTGAGGGTTAAGACCTGGTTTTAGGATTAGGGTTAGAATGAGGTTCTGGTTAGGGTGAGGGTAAGGGTTAAGGTTAGGCATTCAGTTGGGATGGTTAAGGTTAGGGTAAGGGGCTAGGGAATGCATTATGTCAATGACGGGTCCCCACAAAGATAGTGCCACAAACCTGTGTGTGTGTGTGTGTGTGTGTGTGTGTGTGTGGACACTTATCCCAGCATTCCGGTGTCCCCGTTAGCCATTAGCCGTTATCTCCCCCAGGTGTCGGCGGGACCGAGGAGCTGCTGGATGGCCCCGGGCCCTGCAGAGCCTTGTATGGCCATGGCCCGCTGGCCGAGCAGCGATAAGCAGCCGCTCCCACGCAGATACACGGCCATGTTTAGAACAAAGCCTGCTTCTGTTAAATTTAGAGCAGTTATCAGATGCAGTGCTGCCTCCTGACAGCACTCTCTGCTGCTGCTGCATCAGGACCAGAGGTGAGTACGGGCGCCCAGAGCGGACAAAAAGGAGAAGATTTACACCCAGATGTGGAGCAGATTTACACCCAAATGTGATGGATGGAGCTGGTGTTGATTGTGTTAATAATGTAGTGTTGTCGAGGCAGAAGCATTCAGATCCTTTACTGCAGTAAAAGTACTAATACCACAAACAGTCAAACTCCTGCATTCAAAATATACTTCAGAAGTGTCTAAAGAAGGGTTGAAAGTGTCCAGAAAAGACTAACTGTCCGTAGCGACTTCTGTCAGAGTAGTGGAAAGGAAACTTTTCAATTTATTTTACTCCACTTCGTCTATATGTATGTGTGTTGATGTCTTAACCAAAGTTAGGGTTAGGGTTAGGGAGAGAGAGAGAGACAGAGAGACAGGGAGAGAGAGAGAGAGAGAGAGAGAGAGAGAGAGAGAGAGAGAGAGAGAGGGAGAGAGAGAGGGAGAGAGAGAGAGAGAGAGAGAGAGAGGCAGAGAGAGAGGGAGAGAGAGAGAGGCAGAGAGAGAGAGAGAGACAGGCAGAGAGAGAGAGAGAGAGAGAGAGAGAGAGAGAGAGAGAGAGAGAGAGACAGAGAGAGAGAGGTAGAGAGAGAGAGACAGAGAGGGAGCGAGAGAGGAGGAGAAAGAGGAGGAGTGTGATGAAGTAGAGCAGGCAGCAGTGTGTGTTAGGATCACTCTGTTGTCGTTCCTGCTTCTCGTCTCAACATCTTCTGACACATTTTATTGTTTAACTTTCTGCCTCCGAGTCAAAACTCTTCTCACGGATTTCTGGAGATTCTGATGAAAAGCGTTTGTTATTGTTTTTGATTCCGAGACGGTTTGAGTGACGGTAGGTTCATGATTTTCTTCTTCTGCAGGAGAGTAACACTGTGATTTATATATATTGATACATATTTTAGTATGGCAGTAAATGGTGATGTTATAGTAAAACTAATGTTTACTGAGTCTGTAAAAATGGATGTGACTCTGAGAAAAGATTGTGTTATTATCACTTCAATGAAAAATATATTTTTGGATGAATGATAAAGCATCATATTTAATAACAAAGTTAGGGGTGCAACTACCCAGTGTCAGAGGGGTGTGCAGCCAAAAAATATATATAAATAAATAAGTGTGCCGGACATCATCATGTATGGGCTTTAAATAATACAGATTTATCTTAAAGTATATTAGCCACTTTTGGAAATTGGTCTTAATTTAAAAAATGAGGAAAAATCCAATCTTTAAGGACACCAATTTTCATTGTGAATAAGAAATGTATCGTAAATAAAATAAATGTTCTTCCTTAAAATACAAGGGGAATAAGTCAGTCCACCCCCTATGTTAGATTCCCATAGAGGCAGATTTTTATTTTGAAAGGCCAGTTATTTCACGGATCCAGGATACTATGATCCTGATACAGTTCCCTTGGCCCCCCCATCATCACATAGCCTTTACCATACCCCCCCCATCATCACATACCCTTCACCATACCCCCACCATCATCACATACCCTTCACCATACGCCCCCATCATCACATACCCTTCACCATACCCCCCCATCATCACATCCCCTTCACCATACCCCCACATCATCACATACCCTTCACCATACCCCCCCATCATCACATACCCTTCACCATACCCCCCCATCATCACATACCCTTCACCATACCTAGAGATTAACATGGTTTTATTTCAGTTAGTCTAATAGCTGGTTTGATTTCCATTGAGAGATGATTTTTATTGAAAGTACCCCATGCTAATCTCTAGGTATGGTGAAGGGTATGTGATGATGGTGAAGGGTATGTGATGATGTGGGGGTATGGTGAAGGGTATGTGATGGGGCTATTTTAATTCCAAAGGCCAAGGGAACTTTATCAGGATGCATATATGGCAACCAAATTGTGACAATTGTCAACCTAATCATCACCCCTGGTTGATGTGATTTGAGTGATGAGTGGCTTTCCATCTCTGTCTGCACTATTTTTCCCACAAAAAGGACACAGTGAATAGGTTGGTCAACAGAACTTCAAACCATACTGGACATTTAGTTTTGTGTGGTCTAACTAATAGAACTCCTACCTGATGTCATCACTGGTTTCATCTCTACATGATGTCATCACTGGTTTCATCTCTACATGATGTCATCACTGGTCTCATCTCTACGTGATGCCATCGCTCACCTCATGTCTGTCTCAATCACTCATTGCCTGCGTTCTTCTCCACTAAGACATATTGTCAAACAAACATTATGTAATAGATTTTCCATATTAATAATTATGAAATTAATCTGTTGGTATCAAGTGGCTCCCCCTACACTTCAACCTAATGGTAGACCTACCTGTTGCCTTCCCCTGTCTTTCCTGATCCACCATCCTCACACCTGAATAAAATGAACTCACTGTTAAATATAGCAGCCTAAATTCAATTCCTAAATCAGCCTAGTGATGACATCAGATAAGACAACTATTATGCAGTAAGGTTGTGCTGCTGCTGACATTATATTCACATTTTGTATTTTAAAAAAGTACAAATATGGAGAGCCACTTAGCACAGACCTTTAAAGAGAGAGAGAGATGTGACTGTGTAATTACAGCGTCCATGTCACCAAACAAATGTAACTATAGCCTGTATGTCTGACAGCACAGCTAACATGAACAGCTAATGGTAAAACAAAATCTATTAATGATTCCATGGTAAACCAGAGTTATTGCATAAGTTATGTTTTCCAGCTTCTTGTCATTATTGTATCTTATATTTACCAGTTGTTATTTTACATTAATAAAATTGAGATATGTCATGCATGGGATTGGTACCATAGGATTTAACCAAAATCTAAATGTAGCTATCAGCAACATTGGTTTGCATTAAGCTAGCCGTAAAGCCCACTTTAGCTGCTAGTGTTAGCAAACACTAGCTAGTCAGAGAACATGTTACCATGAATATTTACAAGCATCCAAGCACAGACATCACACTTTAAATCCTACCTTTTTTTGGATGGTTGCCTTTCACCATCCACTTATTTAACTGCTGTCACATCCCTTGACATGCCATCTCCTTTTCCCTCTTTCTTTTTCTATTTTTAGCCCCCGACAGCTTTTTTGCTTTATCCATCTTTTCCACAGACGACAACTCACTACTCGTACCTGCTTGCTCAGCGCTCATGGCTCATTTTGCGTAACTTCCGGCCATATCCCGGCTGTATCCCTTCTAGCCACAACCTTGACTTGAATGATCCGACAGAAACCTAAAGTCTCCTTCTGTGTCTTGCAGGTTTAAGGGATCTCACCATGAGCCGAGCCGGGACGTTGTCGCTGCTCCCCACCCTTCATCTGCTTTTCCTTTTGTCCATCATCTCAACTGAGCTTCCATATTCCGCGGCGGGAGGCTCTGCTCCGGCGCTCACGTCCAACAACACGCTCAGAAACCACTCCAAATGCGGAGGAGAAAATGCCGGCTGCATTGATGGTGTCATCCTGCCGGTATGGGAGCCAGAAAACCCGCCCTTCCCCGACCGCATCGCCAGAGCCATTATTTACTTCGTGGGGTTGGCGTACATGTTCCTGGGCGTCTCCATTATCGCCGACCGCTTCATGTCATCCATCGAGGTCATCACTTCCCAGCAGAGACAGATCACCATCACGAAACCCAATGGGGAGAAGATCACCACGACGGTACGCATCTGGAACGAGACTGTGTCCAACCTGACCCTGATGGCGCTGGGTTCCTCTGCGCCAGAAATCCTGCTGTCTGTTGTGGAGGTTTGCGGCCACGGCTTTGAAGCCGGCGAGCTCGGCCCGAATACCATCGTGGGAAGCGCCGCCTTCAACATGTTTGTCATAATCGGGCTTTGTGTTTCAGTCATTCCCGACGGAGAGACCAGGAAGGTGAAGCACCTGAGGGTTTTCTTCGTCACCGCCACGTGGAGCGTGTTTGCGTACACGTGGCTCTATCTGATCCTCGCCGTGATTTCTCCCGGCATTGTTGAGATATGGGAGGGCCTGCTCACGCTCTTCTTCTTTCCCATTTGTGTCGGATTAGCTTACGTGGCCGATCGCAGACTTCTCTTCTACAAGTACATGTACAAACGGTACAGAGCGGGGAAGCAGAAAGGGATGATTATTGAAACGGAGGGAGAGCCGGAGCTTCCCTCGAAAGTTGACATCGAAATGGACGGGACAATCCTCAACTCCCACGGAGAAGAGGAGCCAGACGAAGAGGAGGCTCGCAGAGAAGTCGCCCGGATCCTGAAGGATCTGAAACAGAAACATCCCGATAAAGAGATGGAGCAGTTGATGGAGCTCGCCAACTACCAAGTTTTAAACCAGCAACAGAAAAGTCGGGCTTTCTACCGCTGTCAGGCGACGAGGATCATGACGGGAGCGGGAAATGTTTTGAGGAAGCACGCCTCCGACCAAGCCAAGAAAGCCACGCAGCACGATATCTGCACCGAGGTTTCGGTCAACGACTTTTCCTCCAAGGTGTTCTTTGACCCCGGTAGCTACCAGTGTCTGGAGAACTGCGGCAGCGTGGCGCTGAACATGGTGCGCCGTGGCGGAGACCTGACGAACTCCGTCTCTGTGGATTACCGGACCGAAGACGGCACCGCGAATGCCGGATCGGATTACCGCTTTACCGAAGGAACGGTCATCTTCAAGCCGGGCGAAACGGAAAAGGAAATCCGCATCGACATCATCGACGATGACATCTTTGAGGAGGACGAGCACTTCTTGGTTCACCTCAGCAATGTGCACGTTGTGTCGGATGGTGCCAGCTCCGGCGAGCGAGAGGCTAACCACGTGGACGCCCTGGCGGGTTTAGGACTGCCGTGCACGGCCTGCGTCACCATCTTTGATGACGACCACGCAGGGATCTTTACGTTCGAGGAGCCAGTGGTGACGGTGAGCGAGAGCATCGGGGTGATGGAGGTGAAGGTAATCCGGACGGCGGGAGCTCGCGGCGTCGTGGCCGTGCCGTACAAAACCACGGAGGGGACGGCTAAAGGAGGCGGCGAGGACTTTGAGGACACATACGGAGTCCTGGAGTTTGACAACGATGAGATCTCGTAAGTACAAATCTTCTCTGCACACTCAAAAATAGAAGTACTATTGTGTACACTCATGTTCCCTTTTCTTTCATTTTCTACAC
This sequence comes from Sander vitreus, assembly GCF_031162955.1. Classification (NCBI taxonomy): domain Eukaryota; kingdom Metazoa; phylum Chordata; class Actinopteri; order Perciformes; family Percidae; genus Sander; species Sander vitreus. Next base: position 1,240,678 of record NC_135856.1, on the reverse strand, counting down.
TCATATTAGTCAAAATGTACAGTTCTGGCCTTTTAAAAACAATACTGTACTCTTAAGTGAACATGTTAATAAGTGTACCTGTAAGAAAAGAAATGTTCTTGTCTCCTACTTCCCTTTTTGCGTGTGTGAATGATGCACAGTTCCGTGATTTCTCTCCAAGGCATTTTGGGTATTAGAGTCTTTGCTGATGTCAGAAAAAACAATGTCAAGATTTAATGCTGCGTTCCAGGCAACCCGTAACTCGTGTTTTCACAACCTTCTCCCCATGAAAGCGCCCGGCAGTCAAACCCCTAACTTACTACTCATGAACTCGTACCAGATTGTTGAACTCCCAGTTTGACGTCACACACACATAAACAACGTCAACCCCTGTTGATGCTTTACAGACGTCGGTGACTAACGCTGAGAAATATAAATAAATAGACATAAATAGGCAACGTATAGTAATTCCGCACATTGTAATCAAAACAATACACATATGATTGTGTACTACTACAGGTTATGTTTATTAAATGAAGCCCAAAATATGTAGCCGACTAGAAATCGCTAGTTTCAGCTAGTGCTAGCTAACGTCAACGTTAGGTAGCCGCTAGCTCGCGTAACGTTAGGTAGCCTAACCTGAACCCTGCCAATGGTACAATGTTTAGCCTGCAAGCTTTGACGGTGTGCCAAATGTCATTATTTTTATCATCAGACGCACAAATCTGCTGTACATAAACGTAACTAAACCAACTTGGCAGAGCTTGGGTTTGTCGTGACTTTGCCTGGAACGCTACAAAGTCGTGAGTCGTGACTTGAAGTCGTAACTTACGGGCTAAAAATTGTGTCTGGAACACAGCAAAGGATACAAGATTTCTTTCATTGTCATTCAGCAAAACACAGAAATGTGTAAAGCTTGAATGAAATTACGCGCATGGCTCCTTTAAACAGATTCAAAATGAGAAGTTATTTTGACAAATATCAATGTATCAGCAAGTATATCTAAAGATTAGACATTTATATATAAAAATATACAAATAATAAATCCGATAATCTGCTTTGAACTTTAAATACTTTTACCTTTGAAACACTTTGACTGTCATTATTTTGATCACACATCTGCAAATGTTCTGAGGCTGGTTTGAATATAAACTTGCAGATTGTTGGATGATCCCTCTGATTGGCTGTTTCCTCTTTGCTTCACCTGTCTGTCTGTCTGTCTGTCTGTCTCTGGCTTCATACTGTATCTGTAGTTTGACAGAGAGAATATTTTTCACACACTTTCTGACTGACATATTTAATTTAATAGGGAAGTTGTGCTTTACATCGCCGTAAAACTCAGATTAAGTAAATTTTAGCTGCACAAAATGTACGTTTGGTTGTCGTGAATTGGACAGCCCACTGTCTAAATCATCCGACATAGATCGTCTAATCCAAGGGTGCCCAATTTGGGTGTGGCCCGTCCTCCATTTGTTTAAGCCGCCATGGCATTTGACATACTCTTGCTTATTCTCCTCTTATTTAGAAAGTGCTGTAAAACCCTAACCGTAATGACAGCGAAACGTACAATTTGTGCAGCTGAAAACTACTTAACTTGAGTTTTACGGCGATGTAAAGCACAGTGCTGGTAAACTTCCCCTTAAAATTAAATAAATAAGAATTACAGTATTTACAATGAAATCCAAGAATTGCGGTATTCTTCAACATCAACATTTATTTTGGCCCACAGCCTTTTTGGCCCTTCATGTGAATGAATTTAGGCACCTCTGGTCTAGACATTATGGCTGATAATCTAAATCCTTATGGTGACAATGAACCGGAATCTTACTATCAGAACCAGGGTTTTACTAGCCAGGAAATCCAGACCCAAATCTGAAAGATTAAGGGTCTGGCATTGAGTAATGAAAATGGCCCAACTCGAGAGGCGGCAACAAGAATGCATTTGAAAATCTCACTGCACCCGACTGGATAACACTACGACCAATCACAGCAATACACTGGGTGACGTATCCAGAGCCCCATACGCTTAGCTACCAGAGGAGCTAACTGGTAGATTAGCTACCAGAGGAGCTAACTGGTAGATTAGCTACCAGAGGAGCTAACTGGTAGATTAGCTACCAGAGGAGCTAACTGGTAGATTAAACTCTTAGCTACCAGAGGAGCTAACTGGTAGATTAGCTACCAGAGGAGCTAACTGGTAGATTAGCTACCAGAGGAGCTAACTGGTAGATTAGCTACCAGAGGAGCTAACTGGTAGATTAGCTACCAGAGGAGCTAACTGGTAGATTAAACTCTTAGCTACCAGAGGAGCTAACTGGTAGATTAAACTCTTAGCTACCAGAGGAGCTAACTGGTAGATTAGCTACCAGAGGAGCTAACTGGTAGATTAGCTACCAGAGGAGCTAACTGGTAGATTAAACTCTTAGCTACCAGAGGAGCTAACTGGTAGATTAGCTACCAGAGAAGCTAACTGGTAGATTAAACTCTTAGCTACCAGAGGAGATAACTGGGAGATTAAACTGTCGTCATCTGTTTAGCTCGCCTCTGGCTATATCAGATACAGCGATGTGATTGGTTCAGCTCGGCTACGAGGGCATAGTTAATGAGCAGCATTACTCAATGCCAGAGGGACTCGCTGAGCAAATTCAAATTGTGCTCTCTCGAGAACTCTGGATTTCCAGGGTAGGGTTTTACAGTACTTTCAAAATAAGAGGAGAATAAGCATGAGCATGTCAAATGCCGTAGCGGGCCAAAACAAAGGGAGAACAAGGCCAGACCTGGTCCGTGGGCCCCAAATTGGGTGGCCTTGACATTATGGCTGATAATCAAAATCCTTATGGAGGAAATGAATGGGATTTTGACTTCCTGAACCACACTGTTAATCTCTATTGAACAGGGATTTATGACCTCCCATGTTCCGCCAGCAGCCTCACCTCCGCAGGTTCACATGCCTCTCATAGCGGCTGCAGGCACTCTTTCCATGTCTATGGGAAGGCAGCAGGAATGTAATGACAACACATTTATTTCCAGAGCATAAACACGGCCGCTGGCTATGAAGGAAAGTAAACGATGTGCTGAAATGGAAAAAAGGTGCCCCGGTCTGTCTGTGACTCCGTTTATCAATGAGGACGCTGCTGGAAGCCTTATATAGAGCGATCAAGCTCAGACTAATTCATCTGCTCAACAACAGCATGGACATTCACTGTGATAGGAGTTGTTACAGGCTGGTATTAGGGGAAACCCTTCATTTCTAGTCTTCTAATTGTTTCTGTGTGACTGTGTTAAAGCAGCACAGCCAGTCCTCACACTTCTCTTCATGTGTTGGTGCAGTAAAACATCCCAAGAAGAAATGAGGCATTAAGAGACTGTCCTCCCCAAAAAAAACACCCACATAAAGACAGAGTGCATTTAAGTCCCGCCCTCACTGGAGGGGAGAACCACTCTCTGCTTCCCATTGACTAGTGCTGTGTGAAGGTTTCCTCCTCTTTTATTCCATCTGATATCAAACAACAGAAACATGTCTAAAAGCTGCTGTGTGCTGATATTCACTACCAACAGGGTCAAGAACCCAGAACTTCAGTTTTTATAAGCTACCGACCCGTAAAACTGAGTTTTTATGAAGACAAAAGTGGAAACAGACGCAAGGAATCAGCAGAGAGAATGGGGAGAGACGCTAAGATAATGTTTTGTCCAATGTTGCGTTTGCAGAAGGCATTTTACCTTTTCATCTTAGCCCCGCCCAAGATGATTGTGATTGGTTGGAAGAAATGCCAATAAACCAGAGCACGTTTTTCTCCCATCCAGGAATGCTCTGTGGACTCAACGGACCTTCCTCCACAGCGCTGTGGAGGAAGGTCTAGACATGAGAGACTTCATCGTCTGTCGTCATCGCTTCTTTTTTTTGTTTTTTCCGGCTGTAGTAACTGTTAACTCGCCCGGCACACTGCAGGCGTTTGTCTTCTTAGTTATGACATTACTACTAATTACTAGACATTAGTCATCATCATCTCATTGTTTCTTAACAGTAAAATAACTATTGACTTAGGTTTAACCCTCGTGTTGTCCTCATTTTCAAAATGTTTCTATATCAGAAATTTGGGTTTTCTTTCAACCAAATTGTAAAAAAAAATAACGTGGATGGTTCCATACGACGCTCTTCACAAGAAAAATGAATGATCAGTTCACTACTTTCATTGAATTTGGGTAATTTATTACATTTTATAGCATTTTAAAAAAAATGAAAACAGAATGTTGAAAAAATGTCACAAAAATGTCAGAAAAAGCTTCAAAAACAAAAACAAAACAAAAAGAAGACAAGCACGGAAAAAACTGACAAAAAAGTTGGTAAAAAGCTTTAAATATGTCGGGGGAAAAAATGTCAAAAAAGTGACAAAAACATCAGGAACAGCGACGAACAAAACGTTGAAATAATTTAAAATTTTGACCCAGAAAAACAAAAAGTTGCACGGTGGACAGGAAGACAACACGAGGGATATATATATATATATATATGTGTGTGTGTGTTTGACCCCTTTTTCGATGCTTTTGACGCTTTTTAAAAAGTTTTTGTCGCTTTCTGACACTTTTTTTAAATTCATGGTCAACAACCCTAATTTATATGACATTATACCAAATGTTCTTAGTTAAAAAAAAGCAGAAATTATGAATTATTTGGACTATTAGTAAAGATCAGAGGATGTTGAGTGGATCACAGAATTTCAAAGTTTAGTTTCAGAATATTGTTTTGAAACCATTTAAATTATGTTATATCTTGCTGGTTGTCCCCCATAAACATTTTGAGCCTCAAACACTAAACTTCCTGCATTCGGGTGAATTTTTATGCAACAATTTCTGCTTTTTTTCCTGCATCAAGTTATGGTGCAAATGTCTTAATTCATGTAAAGGAAATGATATAATTATTATTCTCCCGTATTGATCAAAACTTTCTGCACGTTCAAAACGTCATCAGGTGTTTCTGGATGGGTTTCTTTTAGGAATCATGTCAATCTCAACAAAAAATCTGTTGAGATTGAGTCATTGTTAAAGTTAGAAGCTCCAAAGTTGAACTCTCCATAAATCTATCTTCATTTTTCACTTCCTGTTGTGTTTCTTTAGTAGACACACTTCTTGTTTTCCGAAAATGTTTTGAGGCCCAGAACGGTTATTTTATAACTCTTTTTAGGGAGTGGGTTTCATATTTTTTAAGAGGAACAAATCGACCTCTTCTAAACATTGGGGGGGACATATCCCCTGCAGGCCTGTGGTTGTTATAAAGTATTACAGATTGTTCTTTAGGGTAGTTTTATTGGGCTGTTTGTTGACGGGCTGCAGGCTTCATGTTTCTGTCCCTCGGACTCTCTGGGAATCTCTCCTGTCCGCTGAGTGCGAGCGGAGCGGAAAGACTCACAGCTCGGTGTGTCAGATGTGTTTCGTGCCGGCGTGTCGGGCAGATAAACATCACGCAGCTCTCTTCCTTATTAGGCCGGCGAGTGTTGAGCAGCAGCAGGGTCTGCTCAGCGTCCGTGGCTCAGCTCGTAAAGCAGACAGATGAGACTGCGGTCAAGCACACGGGAGGTCGCCTGCTGGCCGACAGCCACGTCTCCAACACCAACACACTTCACATCAACTCCTGTCTGTTCCCCCTCTACGGAGGACATTTGGGGACATAATTAAACATTTAGACCAGTGGTTCTCAAGCTTTTTTTTCAATAATGTTCCCCCTTTGAACAGCGCAAAACATTTTTGGTAGAAAAATAAGTCTCTATAAAGAGAAAGAATACAGCGATGTCAGCGATAGATTTACATTTAAATGCTACATTTCAAATGTTTAGAATCCATCACTTAATTAATTCATTATTGTAGTATAATTTTAGGAATTATGCATGACATATTTTTAAATGAGCATTTGTATGAATATCTCACGTACCCCCTCCAGTACTCCAAGGGTACACCCCTAGGGATACACGTACCCCCATTTGAGAAACACTGCTCTAGGAGATAAAACTTGTTGGTTGAACCTCTAATGATGTACTTTATTTTTTCTAGATAGAGAAACTGCAAAAGATCTCTAATCCAGTAAACATGGGATGGTGGAGATACTTAGGCGACTGGCTACTAACGACGTTAGCCTGTTTTTTGGATAAGTCCCCTTTAACAACACCAAGGACTGTCGTTAGATGGGAGGGTTCACATTTTATTTCAAATATCTCTGAAAATGTCCAGTAGGAGGACAGTATTGGACAGCACCAGAGGCTATGAATAAGATAATAATAATTACAGTTACGTCTGTTACAGTTACGTCTGTTACAATACTGAGAGAAGGGCAAGAATAGGCTGAGAAGATGTCAACCCGACTGGAGATAACTCAACCCTTTTCTGCGGTTTCATTTGCGAGATCTCATCTAGAACGTAGCAGTAACGGTGTAGCCTGAAAACACTCAAACTACTTGCCACTAGTGTTGCGTTGCCAGTTCTCTCTCCACTGACTGTCAGCGCTGTGTGTGGTCCTGCACCTCTGTCTATTATGGGATAGGGTGACAAACGCTGTGGCTTTTTGTATTTCTTTTGAACCAATCACAACAGTCCGTCAATATATGATGTATGTTTTAAACATTTCAGATGGAAATAAACATTTATTAGCATGATTTGAAGCATGATTCTTAAACTTTAACTGCAGGACTTTTTCCTTTCATCCTCCATGAGGATATATTATTATTATTATTATTTTTATTATTATTATTATTATTATTATTATTATTATTGATTTTTATGCTGAAAGGTTCCCGAAAACTGTGACATGAGAACGAGTCAAAAAAAACTCCAAAACCACCAATCTGTAGATATTAAATAAACATGGAAATGGATGAAGGCCGTCTTCTGTTTCCACGCTGCAGGCACACACGCATACACACACACACACACACACACACACACACACACACACACACACACACAGAGCATGGGTCTGTCCAATGAGGACGGCTGCAGCCTGAAGCCTCCAACAATCTAACTGTGTCATCTGGTTTCTTCTTGTTGCAAATCATCTTTATAATCATCATCTCCAGCTGTAAACACGGTTTCACTGCAGGTGAACAACCCGTTCTCACTCCCATTCCTAAAATCCTGACGCTTGGTCAGCGGCTCTCAGTGTCGGATACCGACGCTAACACCACCCTGTAGCCGGTGTTTACCATACAGTGGTCCTCGGCGACATAAAATTATAATAAGAGAAAACTAAATACAGTATTCTTCTAAAAGTTCACCGTACAGTTTGACAGTTTTATGACTTTTTAGGAACTTTAGGAGTAATTTTCCTTATTTGATTGAATGTTTAGTTCCTGTCCTGCAGTCTGTCTCTGACATCATCTTCTCTTCATCACGCCTCACACTTCTGCACACTTCTCCTCCTTCTGCAACCTTTCTGTCTCTTTTCTTTCTGTTTCAGCAAAACTATTCACATCAATATAATTGACGATGAAGAATATGAGAAAAACAAGAACTTCTTCCTAGAGATGGGAGAGCCTCGGCTGCTGGAGATGAGTGAGAGGAAAGGTGGGGCTGTTGCCACCCATTTAACCCCCATCCATCTAACCACCCCCTCTCCATACAACCCCACCTTCCTGTGCTGTAACCCCCCCTATATAATCTGGCCCCATTCAACATCGTCCCGTCTAATTCCGCCCCTCGTCTAACTCCGCCCTGCTAACCCTAACCCATCTAACCCGCCCAACTAATCCTGCCCCCTCCTACAACCCATCGTGTAACCCTGCCCCCTCTTATAACCCTACATCTCTAATGACCTTTAACCTCTGTGAATTCAAACTCACCTTAAGACCTCACAGGGAAAAACATCACTAAATGTGGGGTAAAAAAGGTTTGTCACGATTCTTTAAATAAAAATGAGCTTCTGATTTCAATTTTAAATCAAAAGCAGGATCAGCGATTCTGTCAGTATTTTTTCTCTCTCCAGCCCGGCCTACTTTCACCTGTACAAACTGCGAAAACATCACTTCAACATTGCGTGTGTCTGAGTGTGTGTGTGTCTGAGTGTGTGTTGGTGAACTAACCCCTCCCCCTCCTCTCCCTCTGTTGTGTGTTTCCTGTTTGCTCCGCAGGAAGCTCATATCCGTTAGAATAATTGACCGTGAGGAGTACGATAAGCAGGCCCGCTTCTACGTAGAGCTGCAGGAGCCATGTTGGAACCAGACGAGATGGACAGGTGTGAACATGCACCTGAGTCTCTTTCTGACCTTTGACCTTTACTTCATCTTTTTTGAGGCTCTATTTTTCCTGCTTCAGTTTACTCCTGCCGCTGTCGGTGGGCCTTCTAGCTGCTTTTTGACCCTTTTTCGACGCTTTTGTCACCTTTTTCGACTGGTCAGGACTAGGGTTGGGTATCGTTTGGATTTTTACAATTCCGATGCCGAACCAGTACTTTTAAAACGATTCCAATTCCTGAACTCATTCTTGAAAAACTGAAAACTTACATCAAAGATGTAATATGTTTACTAGCGATCACGTCCAGTCAGGGGCGTTGCCCAAAATTCTGGGCCCTGTAGAAAGGCAATTTTTATGGGCCCCTCCCCGCATCCACAGCTATTCATTCTAGCATCTTTTTGGGCCTTCCTCACATGAGGGCCCTGGTACTCAGTACTCAGTACTCAGTACTCAGTACCCCAACCCCCCCCACCAGTCCGACGCCCCTGTGTGCAGTAAATGGTTAATATGCTTTTACGTTTTGGTTTTGGTGAGCCCAGAGGGAAAATATGGCATTGTAAAAGTAGCCTACATTTATGGTAGCTAGCTAACGGTAGACTACAGAGAAAGGGTGATATTTTTACGTCCGTTTTGGAGCGACAAAGGGAAAATATTTCAGTCGACACATTAAGTGGAACCGAAATGTGCGTTCTAATCCAGTCCGATTCCTACCAGTTGCGTAGGAACCGTTTCCATAGTGGAACCAGGCTTCGGGACCCAACCCTAGTCAGGACTGGTTTGGACTGGACTGGTTGGGAACAGTTGGTTAAGGAGCGAGGTTAGGGCTGGTTCTGTTGGGTTAGAACCAGAGATGGGAGTCCGTCACACATGTGCAAGTCCCAAAACCTTCAAGCTGCAAGCAGATCTTGAGACTTTGTTTTCCCTTTAAACTATTTCAGTGCACAAGCAAAGATATAGCTTGAAAGAGAAATACAGCTGAAATGTATAAACTAAGTATATAAAAACAGATGTACTTATGGTAACATGTAGCCGTCTGTGTTTCCGTCCGTCGTATTAAATCTTCCTGTCTTTGGATTTCCATTAAACATCCTCCAGGATTCCTAACTTTGACTTTAACAAATTAACCGTATTTACAGGTTTTAACACACCAATGAGTTTTCTTACAGTCCAAAATGTTTTCCTTATTGATGTTCATTGATGTAAAGTTTAGGGCAGAGTTGTCTGCAATGTAAGTTAATTAGCAATTGTGCACCGTCAGTTAGCGTCCACTAAAAGTGCTGTTTTTGCCAGACTCCATATAAATAATCAGTAGGTTTATCATCGTAAAACACACTTCATTCATATTCATATTTATTTAACCATGTTTATTTCACACGTCATCAATGTATCATTAAACACAATCTCATAAGGTACAATAATCATATATAAGCCACGTGAAATGGGGAACACAAACTAAATAAAACAACCAAAAGCCGTCTTGGTTCATCTTTCCACTGTTCCAACAATCACCACTCTGGTTTGGTTGAAATAAACCCTTAATTCACCCATTTACATGTGGAGATATGCTGGCTCTATACACGCTAAAAGTCCTGATTATTTACATGGAGTCTGGTGGAGATATGCTGGCTCTATACACGCTAAAAGTCCTGATTATTTACATGGAGTCTGGTGGGTTTGGTGATGGTGATTTCGGGGCTGTTTTATGTTAAACTAAAAGGATCTTACTCTAACTAAAAGGTCTATCTCTGTAGGGATCCATCCCATAATGTTGTCAGACACTTAGAATAATAATCTGAGTTTGTCAGCGGCAAAAACTGAACTTTTAGTGGACGCTAACTGACGCTGAACATTTGTCCTGTAGGGTTACATTACAGCCCGGTTCATGGCTGCCTGTTAACATACAGGTTTGTTTTCAGTTATTCTGATCTATAATTAAACCATTTTCAGCTACAAATGATTTGCTTATATGTTGAGTTGATTTAAAATAAGAACAACCAAAATGAATGTGGGTCGGAATTATCACAAGCTCCTCTTTTTTTTAACGTCTTGTTATTCTGATTTTTCTCTCGTCTGTTTCTTCTCTTCAGCTGTGTTGCTTCAGGAAGTCGGTAAGATGCTTGAATGTTTCCCCATCAGGGTATCATTGGATAATCCGTACTTAATTTTTAATCGGAAAATGAAAAACGTTTCTGGTGTCAGAATAAACAAAAAAAAACAAAAAAACAATCAAAAACAAATTTGTGTATCATTCCTTCATTTGTTTGTTGTAGTTTTTGCAAGCAAAAGAATTTCTTTCATCATTATTTCTTTTGGATTAAAGAATGACAAAGTCTGTGTGCATGCAACTCTTTATATCGTTTGAAACCAAAAACATTACGGGGTCTGTTGGTTTTAAGTTTCCAAATGAAAACACAAGAAAACTGCCTTCTGCAAATTAATCAGCCTGGTCTCACAGAATTCCGTGAAATGATCACAAACTGTTAACAGCGCATTACGTGGTGGTGGCACGGGATGTGTGAAAATTCCGTGTGGCCACCACGGAAAACAATGCCAAAGTAAAGTCAATGAGAAGATGACGTAGCATTAAGAGCGACTACGGTAGCGAGTAGTATTTAAGCCCGAAAATCCGCATAGGGTGGTGGGTGGATGGGTCAAACAACACAGGTCTTACACCCAGGAGACCGGGGGTTGTGTCCCGCATGTCACGTTTCATAAACCCAACCGTAACCGTCCCGTTCTTCTTTTCCTAAACTCAAATGTCCCGTTGTTGTCCCGCGTCCCGTTCTTCTTTTACTAAACCCAGCCGTCCCGTTCTTCTTTTCCTAAACCCAACCGTCCCGTTCCTCTTTTCCTAAACCCAACTTTCCCGTTCTTTTTTTCCTAAACCCAACCGTCCCATTCTTCTTTTCCTAAACCCAATTGTCTGTTCTTCTTTTACCTAAACCCAACTGTCCCGTTGCTGTCCAGCATGTCATGGAAACGTAAGCCCACCCACGACCTTTTCTTTAACTTAAGGAGGTGTTCATTTCACAGAATTCTTCCGAGGGCTTCCACAGATTTTGAGTTAGGGGGCCGTGCTCATTTCATGGAATTCTGTGAGATCAGGTTGAAATGAATTGTTCTGGTTTTCCTTTTGAAGAAAGAAATCAAGACAGGAGGACCGGAAGTCAAAAGTAAATGTGTCAGGATAAAAGCATGTTAGATGAAAAATAAATAGACTATCCAACGATACCCTGACCTTATCTTTTTTATGTCCAGCTGACTGTTTCTGTCACTCTGTCTTACTTCATGTCTCTGCCAACATTGGACTGCTTCTCACAATATTTGTATCAATTAAATGAAGAATGTCTGAAAAATCTGAACAAATCTTATCTTCTTCTTGTTTCTTATTTCCTGACGTTTTAGGTGGATTTGTGAAAACAGGTAAGTTAACCCCAAACGCTTTCCTTACACTGACTTATTAGTATGATATTATACTGGAATATTTCTTGTTTGTTTCATTAATGAGTTTGTTTATCATTTTTGGCTTCCTCCCAGAGAAACAGCTGTATGGTAAGACACCTCTCGTGGGGCAAAGGTTTGCTTGAAAGCACGTGTGTCAAACTCAAGGCCCGCGGGTTGAACTCGGCCCCTCGCAAATTCAAATTCAATTTAGGTTCACAATAAGTTTCGCCCCCCCCTGGTTGTGCGCCAAACCAAAGAGATGGGAAACTCAACTTGCAATCATGCAACAATTTGGCAGATTTGCCGACTTTGAGACTCAGAAATTCCCCCAGAAGAAGCAGTAGAGTTTTCATTTTCAGGCTGTGAAAGTGGGAGTCGGCTATGTGCAGACTGACCTCATGAAGTGGCGTATGCATGACACATCAATTCGTATGCCATTATTAGCGTGTTATCAAGATGCATACTCGCTTTTTAGTGTGTTTATCAACGCTGTTTGGCCTCCATTGACTTACATTACCTTGTGATTGCGTGTGAATTTACGCCGTAGCGAGTAGTATGAAAGGGTGAATCGCCGCGTAGGGAGGTTGGACAGGGGGGAGGATGGGTCAAACAACACAGGACTTTTACCCATGAGACCGGGGTTTGTGTCCCGCGTCCCAACCGTAGCTTTCTTCTCGCAATAACACGCCAAGTGGCGATAATGCCCCAAAGTGGCGATAACACGCCAAAGTGGCGTGTATGTTTACGTCCGCTGTATACAGCGTAGACATACATGCGGATAGCTCAAAATGCGTACAGGCGTATATGTTTACGCAAAGTCATGATGTCATGTTGCTGAGTGATAGCCTGCTTTTGAAAATGGAATCATTTTTGTGCTTGATTTGCTAAATTCTATGATGGCTGAGGAACTTATTTAGGGCTTTATGTTGACCAAACTAAGTGAGAAGACTACATGAGACCATAAACTAAACATGTCTGTCTCCGGACGTGATTCTCTTTTTCCAATGTTGCCCTTACTGAAGTTGAGTTTGACACGCCTGATTTAAAGCAACAACACGACTTTAACGTCACTAATTCATCACTCTGTGGACGCTGATTCAAGTTGTAAAATGACTTGAAATCAACGCACTTTCATCAATGGGTTCATATGATATCGTACGAAAATGTATGCACAACAATTCGTAAGATATCCTACGAAATTAGGTGACTGTCAGCCGGTTACCTGACGCCGGAAGAAGAGCGGAAAAGCCAGATATACTTTTGACACTTTTTTACGCATTTGAGGCTTTTTTCTAAGTTACTCTTGCTTTTCATAGTTTTTGCGGGTGCTTTTCCGCAATTTTTACCTTCTTTGTTGTTTCTCTAAGCAAAGTGATTTTAAAAATGGCAACACACCAAGAATGGAGGAGGAGGGACGATGTCCCAGGATACTGTCCTGGAAATGTACATCCGTTGATCTAGACTAAAGATAATCCAACTCAAACCTGAAGCTCTACACACAAAATGCACCTGATGGGTCCCAACTACGAGATGGGTTCCTGAACTCTACCACCAACATCGCGCGTCCTGACTGCATTAATAACATCACACGTGCATTAATAACATCACACGTGCATTAATAACATCACACGTGCATTAATAACATCACACATGCAGATGTGCTGATGGGAAATTATCTTCTCTGAGGTCATGTCTCACTGACTATGCTCTCTCTGTCTGTCTGTCTGTCTGCCTGCCTGTCTGTCTGTCTGTTTCGCTGTCTGTCTGTCTGTCTGTCTGTTTCGCTGTCTGTCTGTCTGTCTGTCTGGTGTTTTTCAGGAAAGGACAGTCTCCTAAAAACACAACGCATAGATTCTGTACAAACTAACGCTGAGGTTTCAAAAACCTGTAGTTATTTCTTTTAGTTCGAGATATTTTTTCATATTGTGGTTTCAATAGAATCAGTTTGCCTTCTCCTGTTCAGGCAGAGACGTCTACAGGAAGGTCCAGGGCCGAGACCACCCCGCCCCCTCCGCCATCATCAACATCACAGGTACGTCCTTCAGTCCATCCACCCATCAGTCCATATGTCCACCACCTGTCCATCCACCCATCAGTCTATATGTCCACTACGTGTCCATCCACCCATCAGTCTATATGTCCACTACCTGTCCATCCACCCATCAGTCTATATGTCCACTACGTGTCCATCCACCCATCAGTCCATATGTCCACCACCTGTCCATCCACCCATCAGTCTATATGTCCACTACGTGTCCATCCACCCATCAGTCTATATGTCCACTACCTGTCCATCCTCATCCATCTGTCCTTCCTCAAGTTCATCACTGACTTTTATGACTTTGTTCGACATACTATACTATGAATTTGTATGACTTTTCTATGACTTTTAAAGATTTTTTTCGATATTATATACTGTGACTTTTTACGACATACCATGACTTTGTCTGTGTCAGTTTGCCGGTGTAAACAACAAATGATAGAATAAACATGTAACTTACTAGGTTCAGGATTAGCTCCCCAAGATGAGCTGCAAACTCAACTGATTCTTCTTAATCTGAAGTAAGAGGATCTGACCCCACTTCTATCTTCAAGTTTTCGTCTTCTGTCTCAGGAATGTGACCTATAAATACAACTTTGATCCAGTTAAAAGTTTCACAAATAGCTCAGCAAGATAAGATGCTGTAGATAATGTAGATTTGAGTTCAAGGGTTCAATCCTTTTAAAGGAGCAGTGAATTCTACAGTGTAACCGACCACCACGGTTTGGTATGCATCTGAACTGCGGAATAATTGCAGAGTTTAACCTTCATAGTGTAAAATGTGACGCTACGTGAATGGGGCACAGCAGAAAGACTGAGCGGGACAAAGCCACTTGTTGAGGACAATGGTTTTCATGCGTAGGCCCTACTCCCGTATGGTTCGCATCAGGTGTTAAAACCAAAAGGTACCAAAACACGGAATTGGACTGCTATTTAATGCGACTATGATACGGTTTCAACCGGTCATGAAACTAGCTTAATTGAATACTGATGCCATGGCTCAAGGTAAGGTCCAACATTCAAAGTCAAATACAAATCGTAACAATCTTTTTTATGACATTTTCGACATACTATGCTATGACTTTCTATGACTTTTTATGACTTCATATGAATTTTTTAAAATTCTATGACTATGGTTAGGTCTGTGACTGATTGCCGGGGTAAACAGCAAATAATAGAACAAACGTGATTCACTAGTTTCATGTTTTAGCTCACCAAGATGAGTTCCTGACTCGAGTGATACTTCATGATCTGAGGTTAATGGATCAAACCCCACTTCTCTCCTGAATTTTTCATTTTTTGTCCTCAGTAATGTAAACTATAAATACAGCTTTGAACCACTATGTTCCTCCCTTCATAAATAGCTCAGCAAGATAAGATTCAGTAGATGATGAAGATTTGACGTTGAGGGTTCAATCCTTTTAAAGCAGCAGTGAATTCTAAGGTCAAACACTGAATGCCAAATACACATCTAAACAATCTTTCTCATTACTTTTTTCGACATACTATACTATGACTTTTTCGACACGATATCCAATAATTTTTTTGGAAATACTATACTATATACTATATAATATACTATGACTTTTTTATGAGTTTTTTGAAATACTATACTTTGACTTTTTTATGACTTTTTTTTTACATACTATACTATGACTTTTTTACGACTTTTTCGACACACTATACTATCCATCCATCCATCTTTGTCCGCTTATCCGGGGTCGGGTCACAGGGGCAGCAGCTCCAGCAGGGGACCCCAAACTTCCCTTTCCCGAGCCACATTAACCAGCTCCGACTGGGGGATCCTGAGGCGTTCGCAGGCCAGGTTGGATATATAATCCCTCCACCTAGTCTTGGGTCTCCCCCGAGGCCTCCTCCCAGCTGGACGTGCCTGGAACACCTCCCTAGGGAGGCGCCCAGGGGGCAAGGATGCCCAAACCACCTCAACTTGAATAAAGTCATACTATACTATGACTTTATTCAACTTACTATTCTATGACTTTTTTTGACGTACAATTGTTTGACTTCCTTAGAATTAATCATTGGTACTGGGATAACAGAAGCATAACAATAGCCTAATAAAATAGAAAAATTACGTAAAAAAAAAAAGCATTAACAAATATTGTTTTTAAATGAATTAAATGAAATAAATCAAAGTTATCCAACTTTGATTTAAATTGATAAATTTGATTTCCCAAATTGAAATTTGTATATATGCAAGTGGAGGTTTGCAAATTCACAAGTTGAAATCTACAGACACATGAAAGCAACTGTACACATTCATTCATCACAAACACTCATGTGTGACTAACCTGAGGCAGGGATCGAACTCGCGTCTCCTGAAGTCCTAACGGCACCTTTCACCAGTTGAGGACGATCAACAACAAACGTCACGTTCATTAAACAAAGTTTACACACAGTTTGTCTTAGGAAACAGTCGCAATTTGGTCAGGTTTAGACACCAAAACTATTAGGTAAGTTTAGATAAATAGTAAGTCTGGAATAGTACGGCATGTAAGGGAGGAAGAAGAGACGTTCTGATCAGAATTACACTGGTGTTATAGTGACTTGGCTAGTGAATTAGCTCAAATGGTAGAGTGCTTGCTTAGCATGGGAGAGGTAATGGGATCAATGCTTGCATTTTCCAAAAGAGACTTTTTTCGACATACTATACTATTACTTTATGATTGGGCATCTGTGACCATTTGGCAGTGTAAACAACAAATTATAGAACAAACATAAATTACTAGCTTCAGGTTTAGCTCACCAACATGAACTGCTGACTCAACGGGTACTTCATAATATGAGGTTAAAGGATCAAACCCCATTTCTGTCTTGAGTTTTCATCATCTGTCTTCAGTGATGTCTGTTTCTCTGTGTCTCTCTCTCTCTCTCTCTCTCAGAAGAGGAGAGTGAGGCACTTTTGACGAAGGAGGAGGAAGAGGAGAGGCGGATCGCAGAGATGGGCAGACCGATGCTGGGAGAGCACGTCAAACTGGAGGTCGTCATAGAGGAGTCGTACGAGTTCAAGGTGGGATCCCGTTTTGTTTTATTTAGTCACAGTTAAAACACAATGGAATAAACACGTACAGCGTAACATGCTTTCTCAGATTGATCATCACATATGTGATCATACTGATAGGAGGTTTTGTAAAAAGATCATCAGGAGTTTGATTGGCCGTGTTTTCAGAGCACCGTGGATAAACTCCTGAAGAAGACCAACCTTGCCCTGGTGATCGGGACAAACAGCTGGAGAGAGCAGTTCATGGAAGCCATCACGGTCAGCTCCGGTAAGAACCGGACCTGAACCCTTCAGGTCGGGACCTTTCAGCTTGTAGTGCCAGGGTTAGTACCATAGAATGAAGAAAATACTGGATAGCTTCCGTTATGTAACCCATTGGTTTGTGGACTGCTGTTCTGAGGCCTTCTTTCAGAACCCAGTAAGTTTGTGCATGATGTGATTGGTTCCTGACATTTTTCGAAATGGTTGGATAAACTTCTACAGGTTCTGCTTGGTTCTGATAGGTTCCTATGCCGTCTGTTTTTTGTCCAAAGGTTTAGGTAGACTGTCATGAACGTGTCATAAACATTATAAACAGGTCATAAACGTTCATGACATAATGCTTCTTTTAGTAAGTGTCATTTGGTTTTTGTCATGACAAGTTATGGTTAGGGTTATGGTTAGGTTTGGGTTAGGGTTCATGTGTCATGATAGTGTCATGTGTTCATGTCATGTCACTCTTATGTAGATACCTTCAAGTAAAGTGTTACCAAAAGTTGTAACAGATTCCTGACAGGTGATGGTAGGATCTTGCATTATGTGCAATATTTTTTAAGGGTCTGGATAACTTAAAAAGTAGTAATAAGTCATTATATTTTGAGAGAAAAAATTTTTTATAGTACAAGAAAAAACATTTTTTTTTCAAATTAACAAAAAAAAGTCATTATACTTTAAGAAAAAAGTCATAATACTTCAAGAAAAAAGTCAGACCTGGAAGCTTCTTCCGTTATTTTTACAGTCTGTAGGTAGTAAGGATGAAGGTAAAAGGTAAAAGATTAGATCAGATTAGATTCAACTTTATTGTCATTGTGCAGAGTACAAAGACAACGAAATGCAGTTTGCATCCAACCAGAAGTGCAAAAAAGTGCAATGTGATATTCAAGTATAGACAGGTGGTGCATAGGCAGGACAAGAAATATGGTGCAGTGTAGACAGTAGTGTACAGTTGGTTAACAGAAGATGGTTTAGAGTAATATAAATTGATCATAAATATGTATGGTGTATTAGCAGTTACCTTATAAGAGCAGAATAAATATGAAAAATGTAATATGAACAATGTATTGAACAACATGTACAGATATGTGCAATGCAGTAACATTATACTAGTAGTAAGAATAATATAGATATACGCAGTGTATTAACAAAAAGCGTGGCAAAGAAAACATGCTCCATTATTGCCTTACATAGAAATAAAAGTTTAACGTCTTCAGAGATTAACCTGAATAAGCTTTAGATATGAATCGTTGCCCCCCTGATCCTCCCAGGTGACGATGACGATGATGAATGTGGTGAGGAGAAGCTTCCATCCTGTTTTGATTACGTCATGCACTTCCTGACCGTCTTCTGGAAGCTTCTGTTCGCCTTCGTTCCTCCCACTGACTACTTGAACGGCTGGGCCTGCTTCTTCGTCTCCATCTCCGTCATCGGCATGCTGACGGCGGTCATTGGTGACCTGGCGTCACATTTCGGCTGCACCGTGGGCCTCAAAGACTCCGTCACCGCTGTAGTGTTCGTAGCTTTGGGCACATCTGTACCAGGTCTGACACAAACCTATCCTGTTGACTTTACAGTGAATTACAGTGCAATACATTACATATATTTGGTATTCTCAACCTATTTTCCCATTTTTTGTGTCTAATTGACCAATTGGAACAACAATCTTTAAAAACTGTTTCAGTAGTAAGCAAGAAACAACCTGCAATGTAACCCTTTAGGACGCCAAAAGTGCTGTGTTTGCAGCTGACAAGCTCAGAAACATATTCCTGTCAGAAAAGTTTTATCAATGTTTTCAGATACTAACACTCCAAAATACTACTGTTGGTTGACCTTCCGGGCACAGTACTAAACTGGTTTGAATCCTTCTAAAAAAAAAAAAGAACAGGGACTACTTTGTGTCTATAGGTAACTACACATCTAGGCGGACAAATATGACATGCGGAATTCCCCAAGGCTCCATTCTGGGGCCTCTTCTTTTTAAAGGGTATCTTTGTTTGTTTTTTTTAACTGACAGGCTAAGATTATTATTCTAAGTGTCTGACAACATTATGGAAAGGATCCCTACAGCGATAGACATTTTTGTTAAATAGTAAGATCCTTTTTATTTAACATGAAATAGCCCCAAAATCACCATCACCGCTGAACATTTGTCATATAGGGTTAAATTGCAGCCCAGTTCGCGGCTGCCGGTTACAGCATTCTCTCTCAATACTGTACCAGTTTCAAAGATTTTTAGTCACTAAGACACCAAAAGCATGGGAAAATAGGGTAAAGGTTGAAAAATAAAAACGAAATTACCCTTTAAGTTTGAAGTTTTTTTCATGCATCTTAAACTTTGCGTCTCCTCTCAACTTTCTCTCTCCCTTTAGACACCTTTGCCAGTAAGGTGGCAGCCATTCAGGACCAATACGCCGACGCCTCCATCGGGAACGTGACGGGCAGTAACGCCGTTAACGTCTTCCTGGGCATCGGTGTGGCCTGGTCCATCGCCGCCATCTACCACTACTTCAAGGGTGACGAATTCAGGGTGGACCCGGGCACACTGGCCTTCTCCGTCACACTCTTCACCATCTTTGCCTTCATCTGCATCGGCGTCCTCATCTACCGCCGCCGGCCCGAGATTGGCGGGGAACTGGGCGGACCCAGGGTCCCCAAAATCCTCACCACCTGCCTGTTCTTCAGCCTTTGGTTAATGTACATTGTCTTCTCCTCGTTGGAGGCATACTGTCACGTAAAGGGTTTCTAAAAGTTCTGCTTCTGACGCGTCCGGACAGGTTCAACAGTTTCTTGATGAACAGTTCTGATGGGTTTCTAAAAGGTACCAATACGGGTTCCTATAATGTTTGTTATTTGTCTAAAGGTTGTAACAGGTTTCTGAAAGGTTGGATGAACGCAGGACGCAATTTGCCGGGGGGGATTCATAGGATTAGTCGCCAAAAAGTGACTGAATCGGGTACAGGCATCGCCAGATGACAGCCCTTTCAGACACAAAAGCATGGGAAAATAGGGTTCAGGTAGAAAAAACATTACCCTTTAAGTTTGCAGTAACTTAGCGTCTCCTCTCCAGGGTTTCTAAAAGTCTGTTTAAGTCTAAATGAGCCTATCAACACTACTTGTGTTGTTGTTTGTTGCCGTTTTTATGGCCCTGTTTTTGACGGTCTTTGCAGAGTGGGCACATTAAGTCTAAGAATAGATGCTTTGATATGTTAGATAATGATTCTTTTCATGTATTGATTGTCTGTGAACTATCTCCTAAATCGCAGTCGTGGAGTTTGAAAATTTGATCCAATTCTTTAAAAAAAAAAAAAAAAAGTACATTTGCTCTGCTCTGTTTTCTGCAGAAATCTCTTTCTTTTATACCCAGCTGAAAGCGAATTAATCTGTCTACGCACTTTTAAATTCTGCATCTTCCTTCCAAGCCTTTTCTTTATTTTGCATTTGTAATCCATAGTTGGTCCATGGAGAATAAGATGCCGGGCTGCAGACGTATGGAGGCTATGACGCATATTTTGGTTGAGTGATATGTTTTGTAGCCTAAATGCTGAATGCAAGAATCACTTCAGGCCTACAACAATGATAAATGAAATTTAAAATGTTAAAAAAATAACTGTTATTATGGCTCCAGAGCTGCAGGTTGCTGATGCTTGTTCTGACAGTTTCTTAATAAACACTTCTGATGGGTTTGTAAAAGGTACCAATACGGGTTCCTATAATCAGAGTCATGTGTCCAAAGGTTATAACAGGTTCCTGACATGTTTCTGAAATGTTGGATGAACTAATAATTCTAATAGTTTGTTTTGATTATCTGATTTGTTTCAAAATGCAGATAAATATTCTGCTGGACTCTGTATAATGATTTCATGTTCAAAACATCTTCGATGGGTTTCTAAAGATGCCAAAAACTTCCTGGACAATTCTCAGCTTCACCGTCCTAATGCATTCCTTCAGATCCCAATAGATTCCTGCGAAATGTGACCGGTTCCTGTAATTTTTTTTTTTTTAAATGGTTGGATAAACTTGTAAGGGTTCTGCTGGGTTCTGACAGGTTCCTAAGCTTTCTGTTTTTTT
The DNA here is from genome assembly GCF_031162955.1 of Sander vitreus. Lineage (NCBI taxonomy): Eukaryota > Metazoa > Chordata > Actinopteri > Perciformes > Percidae > Sander > Sander vitreus. Next base: position 1,219,652 of record NC_135856.1, on the reverse strand, counting down.
GCCTAACTGTACGTACACACCGCCGCCAACTTGAGCTGCAAAAGAAGCTCTGGCCGCCCTGTCAAGGACGCTTGTCAAAAAGTACTAGGGGTGGTACGGTTCATGAAAAAACATCCGAACTGCTCGGTTCACTTGTCTCGGTTCGGAGCGCGTGTGTGTCGCACGGTTCATCAGTACACTGTTAATGTGCACTAACCACTTACTGCCGTAGTGCCCACTTTCGACACCTATGTTAAAACACTTACTGGAAACGACAACGGGAATGAGTGTGACGAACGCAACACATGGTTCTTGCTGCCCCCGAATTTCAAAACAGACTCTAATGGCGTCTCGTTCTGAATACGATCTCGTATTTTACGAAAATAGTTCACCGAAACGTGTTTCTGAAAACATTTTAAGCGAGAAATAGGCCTTACAGTTGCTGAATCTGTCTGTTTTTTTGCCTCACACTTCCTGTGTGAATGATATTGTGTGTGCGCACGTGCATGTGAGGGAGAGAGAACAGGGGGCAGCTGACAGTACTGCGAGGGTAACAAGCTTACTAACACCCCTCACAGTGTTGTCAGCTGCACCCCGTTCCCTATACGCAAACAAAGTCATATCATAAATTATAGGGAACCCAGTAACAGCGATGATGAGCTTTTTCTCCATTTTCTCTGAACTAATGTTTTGGTAGGAACAAAAGTTTACTTTGTATGTTCTCTGGAATCAGCCAGTGCGAAGGACGTCTATATTTCGATTGGTTGCTGGTCGTTTGCCGCTGAACAGCGTCATAGCTCATTACCATGAAGTTGACCAAACTTCAACTTTCTGCTTGACGCTCTGGTCGTTCAACACGGCCAAAACATGACGTATTTGCCACTTCTTGCAGTTGAGAGAAACCGGCTTCCACTGAAAATGAATGACTTCCTGTAACTTTGAAGCTCAAGTCGGCGGTGGTGTGTATGTACGGTAAAGGTTTAAACAGATGTCTAAAAGTTGTAACAGATTCCTGACAGTTGAAGGATTTCTAAAGATTCCAGTAGGTTCTTCATAATGTGCCAGGTTCTTATACTTTTTCTAAGGGTTTAGAAAAGGTATAACAAGGTTTTCTAGGTGCCTGAAATTCCCTACAATGCTATTTTTTATTTGTGAAAAGGTTTAGAGAGACTTTAACAGGTTAAAAACATCTTTGATGGGTTTCTAAAGCTCCCAAAGGTTACAGACAGATTCTACGTGTTCTTGGCAGTCTGGATGGATATCTAAAGTTATTGTGGAAGCAAAACTCCTCAAACTTCTTCTTGACTTTCTCTGGTATCCTTATTGGACAGTTCTCCGGCTGCTGCGTGCTGGTGGACATCCAAGACTGGACTTTCTTCATCCTCACATACCTCTCAAACATTTAAAGACATTTATGTGTATCATAAATCCTTCATCTGTATCTTTTAGCAATATATAACATGAACCACTTTAAGTTTGTCGTGCAAGGACTTTGAACCACAGTGGTGATGGAGACCTTTAAAAACAACCCGTACTCACTCCCAACTCGTCAGTGGTGTAGTATACTTTTTTGTAGTGAGTTTACTGGAATTTTTCCCTCCCAGAGCGGGCAACCCCCGTACGTTTTTTTTTATAACGTTTACCACGTACAGCATCAGCCTCATCTGGCTCATTTCCTGTAGTTTCTGTAACGTTAGCGTCTGCTGCAGTGCGACTTGAGGAGGCAGTATAGCTTCAGGGGCGGGCTTACTGAAACACAGAGAGTGTAGTTTCAATTCGCTTTCATTTTAAAATGCTCATAATATGCTTTTTGACTTTCCCCTTTAATTGTGTAATTTTTATTGTATAATTGTGTTATATAAATGTAAATGGTTGTGCATGTTATAGGTTTACAAAGTGAAAAGGTCCACCCCAAAGGGATTTACCATTTCCAACAGAAAACACTGTTCACAAACTGCTCCAAACAGCTCTATTGTAGTCCAGCCTTTACTTCAGAGACAAACGTTATAATGCTCGCCTAGCTGCTAGCATGGCACGCCCTCATACTCTGCTTCTGACTGGCTAGTAGTCCTTACCTAGCTACTGTCAGGACACGCCCTCATACTCTGCTTCTGACTGGCTAGTAGTCCTTACCTAGGTACTGTCAGGGCACGCCCTCATACTCTGCTTCTGACTGGCTAGTAGTCCTTACCTAGGTACTGTCAGGGCACGCCCTCATACTCTGCTTCTGACTGGCTAGTAGTCCTTACCTAGGTACTGTCAGGGCCCTCATACTCTGCTTCTGACTGGCTAGTAGTCCTTACCTAGGTACTGTCAGGGCACGCCCTCATACTCTGCTTCTGACTGGCTAGTAGTCCTTACCTAGGTACTGTCAGGGCACGCCCTCATACTCTGCTTCTGACTGGCTAGTAGTCCTTACCTAGGTACTGTCAGGGCACCCCCTCATACTCTGCTTCTGACTGGCTAGTAGTCCTTACCTAGGGTACTGTCAGGGCACGCCCTCATACTCTGCTTCTGACTGGCTAGTAGTCCTTACCTAGGTACTGTCAGGGCACGCCCTCATACTCTGCTTCTGACTGGCTAGTAGTCCTTACCTAGGTACTGTCAGGGCACGCCCTCATACTCTGCTTCTGACTGGCTAGTAGTCCTTACCTAGGTACTGTCAGGGCACGCCCTCATACTCTGCTTCTGACTGGTTAGTAGTCTTTACCTAGCTACTGTCAGGGCACGCCCTCATACTCTGCTTCAGACTGGCTAGTAGTCCTTACCTAGGTACTGTCAGGGCACGCCCTCATACTCTGCTTCTGACTGGCTAGTAGTCCTTACCTAGGTAATGTCAGGGCCCTCATACTCTGCTTCTGACTGGTTAGTAGTCCTTACCTAGTTACTGTCAGGGCACGCCCTCATGCTCTGCTTCTGACTGGCTAGTAGTCCTTACCTAGGTACTGTCAGGGCACGCCCTCATACTCTGCTTCTGACTGGCTAGTAGTCCTTACCTAGGTACTGTCAGGGCACGCCCTCATACTCTGCTTCTGACTGGCTAGTAGTCCTTACCTAGGTACTGTCAGGGCACGCCCTCATACTCTGCTTCTGACTGGCTTGTAGTCCTTACCTAGGTACTGTCAGGGCACGCCCTCATACTCTGCTTCTGACTGGCTAGTAGTCCTTACCTAGGTACTGTCAGGGCACGCCCTCATACTCTGCTTCTGACTGGCTTGTAGTCCTTACCTAGGTACTGAGCATGTGCGATTCCCAACAAAGATGGAACAGAAGTGAGAGGTCTCACTCTGTAGCTAAAACAGAGAGCTCAATACACAGGGTGAAAAGAGGAGCTGCAGATGGTGTTTTCTGAAAATTAAACCATGTAAACCTATTCTGGTACAACCTCTAAATACAATTATGAACCTGAAAATGAACATAATATGAGCACTTTAACACATCTCCTTTAGTAATTCACATGAGTTCATTTCAAATTTGCACAGAAAAGGACCTAAACACAGATGGCGAATTTATGAACATAATAAATTGAAATTGGGTAAATCCTTGACCTTTCCTAGTGGGTGTACAGCGTATACCTACGTAGAACGTAGACTACACCACTGCAACGCATCATAAACCGCCGCTCGGCATCAGATACCGACGCAAAAGGCATCCTGTAGCATGTGTATGGGACGCACCGCTCCTCCTCCTCGCCTTAACATGTTTATTTTCTAACCCCACCCACGATCTTTTCCTAACCCTAACTGTCCTGTCTTGTCCCGCGTTTCACTAAAGGCGCTGACACACCAACCTGATTATCGGCCATCGGACAGTCTGGCGAGGTCGGTGACTCGAGTCTGTTTGGTGTGTTCCGTGCCGTCGTGGGCCAATTTTGACTTGTTGAATCGGCCAGAGGGCAGTCGGACTCAATGACCAATCTGATTGGTGGAGTGCTAACCCAGAAATGATGAGCAGGATGAGCGTGACGAACGCCTCTCAAAATCTGACAAAAATCTTTCATACTGACAGATTCAGCAACTGCATGGCCTATTTCTTGCTTAAAATGTTTACAGAAACACGTATCAATGAACTATTTTCTTAAAGAATAAAAGTTGTAATATTTCAAGAAAAAAAGCCCCCCCGCATCTGCATGAGACGCTGAAGGAGACTTTTTAACTAACTGACTAAGCGTGGGTCTGTGTTTGGCGCACTGGGAGTGAGAATGAGTTGATAAAAAACCTGCAGGACTTTTGATGTTACGGGTGACTGGAGCAGTTGTGTTGCACCTCAATGAATATCTGCACTGAGTTTGAAATGTATTGTTCATTTATTAAAAAATAAAACAAGCAAAGAAGCATCAGAGGATCCAGAGTTTGGTGTTGAAGCCATTAAACGTCTTTAAACTCTTCGAAACAGAGAGTTTAAGAAAATATATATCTGTGCATGTCTGAGTGAGCAGCAGTGGAATGTAACTAAGTACATTTACTCCAGTACTACCTAAGTCCAAATGTTGAGGTACTTGTACTTTACTTGAGTCTTTTCTTTTCATGCCACTTTCTACTTCTACTCCGCTACATTCATGTGTTCCAGCTTTAGTTACTAGTTACTTTAGTTACTCCACTACATTCATCTGTTCCAGCTTTAGTTACTAGTTACTTTAGTTACTCCACTACATTCATCTGTTCCAGCTTTAGTTACTAGTTACTTTAGTTACTAGTTACTTTAGTTACTCCGCTACATTCATCTGTTACAGCTTTAGTTACTAGTTACTTTAGTTACTAGTTACTTTAGTTACTCCACTACATTCATCTGTTCCAGCTTTAGTTACTAGTTACTTTAGTTACTCCGCTACATTCATCTGTTCCAGCTTTAGTTACTAGTTACTTTAGTTACTCCACTACATTCATCTGTTCCAGCTTTAGTTACTAGTTACTTTAGTTACTAGTTACTTTAGTTACTCCACTACATTCATCTGTTCCAGCTTTAGTTACTAGTTACTTTAGTTACTAGCTCCACTACATTCATCTGTTACAGCTTTAGTTACTAGTTACTTTAGTTACTCCGCTACATTCATCTGTTACAGCTTTAGTTACTAGTTACTTTAGTTACTCCGCTACATTCATCTGTTCCAGCTTTAGTTACTAGTTACTTTAGTTACTCCACTACATTCATCTGTTCCAGCTTTAGTTACTAGTTACTTTAGTTACTCCGCTACATTCATCTGTTACAGCTTTAGTTACTAGTTACTTTAGTTACTAGTTACTTTAGTTACTAGTTACTCCACTACATTCATCTGTTACAGCTTTAGTTACTAGTTACTTTAGTTACTCCGCTACATTCATCTGTTCCAGCTTTAGTTACTAGTTACTTTAGTTACTAGTTACTCCACTACATTCATCTGTTACAGCTTTAGTTACTAGTTACTTTAGTTACTAGTTACTTTAGTTACTCCACTACATTCATCTGTTCCAGCTTTAGTTACTAGTTACTTTAGTTACTAGTTACTTTAGTTACTAGTTACTCCACTACATTCATCTGTTCCAGCTTTAGTTACTAGTTACTTTAGTTACTCCACTACATTCATCTGTTCCAGCTTTAGTTACTAGTTACTTTAGTTACTAGTTACTTTACACATTAAGATTTCTGCACACAGAACACATGTAGTTTATAAAATCTGATGTTTTATTCTAAAGTAAACTAGCCGACAATATAACGACTACAAGTCCAGCTGAGATGATCAGACCATTAAACACACAACTGTCTGTCTCTGTGTGTGTGTGTGTGTGTGTGTGTGTGTGTGTGTGTGTGTGTGTGTGTGTGTGTGTGTAGACCATTAAACACACAACTGTTTGGATCCTTTACACTTTCTACAAGGTTTTAATACTTTAACTACATTCTCCTGATGATACTTACACACTTTTACTGAAGTAACATTTTCTCTGCAGGACTTTAACTTGTAACAGAGTATTTATACAGTTTGGTATTAGTACTTTTACTGCAGTAAAGGATCTGAATACTTCTTCCAGCACACAGACTGCACGCTGCAGCTGATAATAATACATAAAACAGTGATACAGCAGACGTTGCTACCTAACATTACAGGAACGTCTGTATTAATATCCCACATGTTCCTTCTCCAGGAACCAGCGGCGCCCAGCGCTCCAGAGAGTCGGGGATCAGATCTGTGAGCAGAGCAATGGGACAAAAACACCCACAGGCGCCGATTTACGTTTTCCTCCGTGGGTGCTCACGGGTGCACACCCTTTTAAAAAAAAAAAGTAGTCAAAACATGTTTGCATTTCAGAACCTTAGGAAGTGGACAGCGGCCAACACGAACACACACGCCTATTAACTTGATAATAAAGCCGTAAAGTAGGCTTTCAACTCAGGACAGCGCCACTTCTCACAAGTACAGATAGGATTGGAGATGAGAAGTTGAACTGACACGTGACCGCGATCAGCTTCGTGGGAAATTAAGAACTCTCTGCACTGGTGGTGGACGTCAATGCACTTGCATCATTAGGTTTTGCTTTTTTAATAACAAATCTGTCTATTTTAGTCTCACTCTGATCATCTAATGCAATAGGCGTCGGTTCTATTTCTTGCAGGCACGCGTTTTTGGCGAGGCTCGAGCCGCACCTGAGACGCGCTCTAACCTGTTAACATGGGAGCCGAAAATAAAAACTGACACGCCACGCAGCTGACACGCTCACGCGACGCAGCCAGTGTGTAACCGGCCTAACCAATCACACTATGACAGACACTCCACTTAGCACCAACTGCTATGTTTCGTTTTAAATGAATGGAGCCTACTGGCAGTCTGGCACACGTGTATCGGAACCTATGCCCACAACTTTATTAAAAATAACATCCAGAACACAAGATTCCCTCTCAGTGGTTTCTGGGACATGTTCTGATGTTGAGCTACCTGAAGGATGGTAGAGCATAAATATGTTTCTATATCTGTACGTCTGAGTCAGTGTCTCTGTGTGTCTGTGTTAAGTTGTTAAAGGTTAGAGGGAAGTCATGTGACTTGGAGGTCACATGACTCTGGGGGTCAGGGTTTGCTGTACCCGAAGATCCCCACAGGGAAGTGTTTGACGTGAGTCGGCCACTGAGCGGCGAGCTGGAAGAACTTGACGTCGTTCCACTCGACTCCGTCTATAGAGACTGAGAGAGACACACGGGGAACACACTTTAAATGGTGTGGGGGTGTGTGGGGGTGTGTGTGTGTGGGTGTGTGTGTGTGTGTGTGTGCGTCCGTGTGTGTGTGTGTGTGTGTGTGCGTGCGTCCGTGTGTGTGTGTGTCTCTATGTGTGTGTGTGTGTGTGTGTGTGTGCGTGTGTGTGTGTGTGTGTGTGTGTGTGTGTGTGTGTGTGTGTGCGTGTGTGTGTGTGTGTGTGTGTGTGTGTGTGTGTGTGTGTACCTCTCAGTGTGTTTTGGTGTTTGGAGGTGCAGATCAGTCTGCTGATTCCTTCGATCAGCTGACTCCTCGACTCCGCCTCTTTCTCCTTCATCTTCTTACTGAGGAACATGACTGACACAAACACCTTCATCATCATCATCATCATCATCACCATCATCAAAGATATATATATCTGAACCACGTTCCTGTGTAACAGCCTTTGTCGTTCTTATTGACGCTAAAAGTCTCCTTTAGCGCTATAAGTAAACGTGCTTGGTCGGGACTATTGCCGTCTCTTTTGACGCAGTTATGTTAAGGAAAAGGTCGAGGATGGGCGTACGGTTCTGTGACACGCGGGAGGAAAGAGAAAAGTGACTATAGCAAGCGTGACAAGCGGGATATATATATATATATGTATATATATATATTTGTTTTATTGTTTGTTTTGTATGAGTAAGCACATTGTGAGCAATGTATAACCCAAAGCAAAATTCCTCGTATGTGTCCTCATACCTGGCAGATAAAGCTGATTCTGAGACTGTTAAAAGAAACAACAACAAAAAAATGGTCACAATTTTCTCGTACGTTTCTTTTTTGCTTTTTCCTACATTTCTGTCGCTTCTTCTCCTCACCTTTCTTGTTCTTCTCTTTGGTTACCACGGTGATGCTCAGCTGCTCTCCTCCGCTGATCCTCGACACCTGAAGGCAGCGGCTCTTCAGACTGCACTTCATCTTCCTCTCTCCTCCTCCTCCTCCTCCTCCTCCTCCCTGGGTCCAGTAGTCCACCTGCAGACCTGCCACCTCCCCCGCTCCGCTGGGGGGGAGGAAATGAGACGGACGAATAATGTCTTATTAGAGAATAAAAGCCTTTATTTTGAAAATATTTGCCTGAATGATAGTGTTCAGGGTTCAGTGTGACAAAGGGAAGGAGAAGGAAGGGAGGAGAAGAAAAGGAGGAGAGGGAAAGGAGGAAAAGGAAAGGAGAAGGAAACGAGGAGAGGGAAAGGAGGAGAAGGAAAGGAGGAGAGGGAAAGGAGAGAAAAGGAAAGGAGGAGAAGGAAAGGAGGAGAGGGAAAGGAGGAAAAGGAAAGGAGACAAAGGGAAGGAGAAGGAAGGGAGGAGAAGGAAAGGAGACAAAGGAAAGGAGGAGAAGGAAAGGCGGAGAGGGAAAAGAGGAAAAGGAAAGGAGAGGGAAAGGAGGAGAAGGAAAGGAGGAGAGGGAAAGGAGGAGAGGAAAAAGAGGAAAAGGCAAGGAGGAGAAGGTAAGGAGGAGAGGGAAAGGAGGAAAAGGAAAGGAGGAGAAGGAAAGGAGGAGAGGGAAAGGAGGAAAAGGAAAGTAGGAGAGGGAAAGGAGGAGAAGGAAAGGAGGAGAGGAAAAAGAGGAAAAGGAAAGGAGGAGAAGGAAAGGAGGAGAGGGAAAGGAGAGAAAAGGAAAGGAGGAGAAGGAAAGGAGGAGAGGGAAAGGAGGGAAAAGGAAAGGAGGAGAAGGAAAGGAGGAGAGGGAAAGGAGGAAAAGGAAAGGAGGAGAAGGAAAGGAGGAGAGGGAAAGGAGGAGAGGAAAAAGAGGAGAAGGAAAGGAGGAGAAGGAAAGGAGGAGAGGGAAAGGAGGAAAAGGAAAGGAGGAGTAGGAAAGGAGGAGAAGGAAAGGAGACAAAGGAAAGGAGGAGAAGGAAAGGAGGAAAAGGAAAGGAGGAGAGGGAAAGGAGGGAAAGGAAAGGAGACAAAGGGAAGGAGAAGGAAAAGAGAAGGAAAGGAGGAGAGGGAAAGGAGGAAAAGGAAAGGAGAAGGAAAGGAGGAGAGGGAAAGGAGACAAAGGAAAGGAGGAGAAGGAAAGGAGGAAAAGGAAAGGAGGAGAAGGAAAGGAGACAAAGGGAAGGAGAAGGAAAAGAGACAAAGGGAAGGAGAAGGAAAAGAGACAAAGGGAAGGAGAAGGAAAGGAGGAGAAGGAAAGGAGGAGAGGGAAAGGAGAAGAAGGAAAGGAGAAGAAGGAAAGGAGGAAAAGGAAAGGAGACAAAGGGAAGGAGAAGGAAAAGAGTAGAAGGAAAGGAGGAGAGGGAAAGGAGGAAAAGGAAAGGAGGAGAGGGAAAAAAAATCCAAAACTCAAAGACACAAAGATGTTTATAAATCAAATGATTACCCCCGACTCTTAAAATCAATCTCTGATCGGTCGGTTAAGGTAATATATCGGCGAGCTGAAGCCTTTATTTTGAAAGGAAAAGCTGTCCGTCTTGTAAACAGGAAGTACCTGGTGGAGGGTGAGGGGGGGGGAGTGGTGAACGGGGCTCCCAATTGGGCGGGAGGAGATCCCAGTGTGATGTCATCCAAGTCGACTGCGGAGCGAAACAGACGAGTTAAAGTTAAAGTTAAAGAAGAAAATATTAAAATAGATTTATTAAAGTTGAATAAAGACAGAGCGATGAAAACAAGAAGCCTGAAACAAATGTGACAGAAACAACGAAAACTGTGGAGGAGAAAACAGAAAGGCCCGGACACACGCTTTCGTGAACTATTTTCGTAAAATACGAGATCGCCAGACACATGTGACGCGTTCGTCATTTCTGGTTTTAATTTTTTGGGCGACAATACAGTTTAGCGCCGCCTGCTGTTATGGAGACGTATTACGTCTCGCGCACGCGCAGAACGTACACTCAAGTCGGCGTCTCTTCGATGTGTTCTGAGGCACTTTTTGGACCTCGGGGAGCCGACTGATCAGTCAGACTGCCTTTTCTGCCGAAGGTTGGCCGTCGAGTTGGTGTGTCAGAGCCTTTAAAGTTTTCTTTGTTCTTTCCCACAAAGATTAGGGGAAGAACATACTAAAATAGAGTTATTAAAGTTGAATAAAGAGAAAGATAAGAAGATGAATAATGTACCAGAGGTGGAGTAGTGGAGGTTCTGCTCCATGATGCCGACCTTCACCATCTGACAACACAAACAAAGATATAACTACAGTAGATAGATATATAGATATAGATATATATATATATATATATATATATATATATACATATACATATATATATATATACATATACATATATATATATATATATATATATATATATATATATATATTCTCTCCCTCAAGCTTTTATCCTATCCTCACAGTCTACCCTATATATATCCTATCTTCTTGTTTCTAGACAGAAACTGGTACCTTTCACAGACACACAGACCAAGGTCGGGGCCTCTGTGTGGTGCAACTTCCTCTTCTCTTCTTGCAACCTTCAAACAATGCTCCTCTATGCCATAAAAGCCTAAACTATTTTTATGACTTAAGCTTTAACTTTCTGTGCATCAGAGGTCACCCGGAGTACTTTTATAACACAGCTGTGGGTTCACAAACAGAGTCTAAGTTTCCCTAGCGACAGACATCAAGTCGAAGCTCAGTCCACCACAGTCTCTGTCCGAATGAGCTTCGATCTGAGCTGTCCCTGTGTTTTCATTCTCTCCTCACAGGGCGGTGTCTTCCTGCCTCTCGGCAGAGACGCTATCTTCGCACTACACATGCTCGGGTTGAGGCCTCTGTCTGGTGCAACTTCCAAACTGTCTTTCCTGTTTTTCTGCTTATCTGTCTGATACACAGTTGCTGTTCCCGACCTGTTGTGCACCAATGTGACGTCAAAATGACGTAGATCTCGCTGACGCGCCAGGATTTTAAGTACGCGACCAGAGTTCGTACACCACTCTATTTTTTTCAGCGGCGCACGACAAAGCAGGAACAGGAAGCATGGACGAGTTTGAGGGTAACCTGATGCCAGGACTCTCAGAGTGACTGCAAGTCTCTCTGGTAAACTTTCTGGGTTAAAATGAGCTCTTTTATGGTGAATGAAAGGCTTGATCCCACCAAGTAGCTCATCCAATCAAAACCAAGCATTGACGTCAATGCTGCTGCCAGTTCTGCCGTTGTTTACCTTTTTCTTCTTCTTCTAGTCCGTAGAAAGAGCAACATCTGTAGCCTTTGCTAATTAGCGCCACCTCTGTTCAGGAGAAGACTGCAGCTAGCGTCACGACCACCAGCGCGGGTATAAATAGTTACGGCGCTCCCATGACGTCACACTGGCGCTCGACAGGTCGGGAACGGCGAGTCTACAGAACGCTTAAGAAATGAGGGGAAGGATAGATCGGGGCTCACGAGGTCTGACAGTCTAGAGATATGTGGACCGGCTCTGGCTTTTTGTCTGTTGCTAGGGAAACTTAGTCTCCGCGTGCTTTGAGATCCCATAGATCTGTGTATTGTAACTCTGATGCTTGACTGATTAAACAAATGTATTTGACTTTATATTATCGTCTTATTTGGCTCTTGCTTAGGATCAATTTAATACCAAATTAATGAATGCGCGGGATATTTAGGTC
>NC_135856.1:1175436-1197936 GCF_031162955.1 Sander vitreus | reverse complement strand
TCCTGGAACTGGGCGTCTCCGATTGGTTCCTTACCTGAGTCAGGGAGGCTGTCCGGATCATTTTCCTGTGAGACTTCTTCGTCTTTCCCTGGACATCGTCATCATCATCGTACATGTCCTGAAACACAGCGAGAGGCAATGTCCCGTCATTAAGAATAACTCAAACATGATCAGCTGTTGGTTTAACCCACAAAAAGTTAAACCAACCAAAAAAGTTCTATATCAGAACTATGGCAAAAGAAGGTGGAAAAAATTGACAAATGTTGGAAAAAAGCTACAAAAACGTTGGAAAAAAAATCAACTAAAACGTTTCTTTTTAAAGATGCTGAAAAAAGTGACAAAAAAAGTTAGTTAAGATGTTTTCATGTTAGCTTTCAGCTGCAGAGAGACAAAATGACAAAATGCATCATTCAAAGAATCAGGTAAACAACAATAGTACGTAAACATCAAGACTAATTCTTACAAATATACAGTATAAATATGTATAAAAACTAAATAATAACAAATAACATACATTACATGAAACAAATATAAAGTAAAATAGGTCCAAGTAGACATAACAACCCATTCAGTCCGAGGTTTCAGGAGGAAAAGTTCTCCAGTTTCAACAGTCTGAGTGAAGACAGGTGTGTTGGGTCACTCACCTGGGGAGGAACTGCATCATCGCTCACTTCCTGTTCGGAGGAGAAGCTGTCGTCATCGTCCTCCCAGTAGTTCTCCGTGTCGGGGGAGCGATCTGCTGCACAAACACACAAACACTGACGACGCACAACAACTCTGACTGAAGTCATCTGACGGTTGTTTCTTGGACGGCAGCTCAACTTCAGTTTTTAGAAACTAAGTACATTCACTCAAGTAGCTCACTTTAGTACAAACTAGTGCTGTCAAACGATTAAAATATTTAATCGCGATTAATCGCATTAATGTCATAGTTAACTCGCAATTAATCACACATTTTTATCTATTCTAAATGTCCCTTGATTTCTTTTTGTCCCATTATTTTTTCTCATTTTAATGCTCTTATCAACATGGAAAAGTGGATCGGCTTGCTTTGTGCTTTTTGTCGCCTGGCTTTCACGAGGGGGCAGAGAATTGCCATCAGCTGTGTGTTTGGCCATCAGCTGTGTGTTTGGCCATCAGCTGTATGTTTGGCCATCAGCTGTGTGCTTGGCCATCAGCTGTGCGCTTGGCCATCAGCTGTGCGCTTGGCCATCAGCTGTATGCTTGGCCATCAGCTGTGTGCTTGGCCATCAGCCGTGTGTTTGGCCATCAGCTGTGCGCTTGGCCATCAGCTGTGCGCTTGGCCATCAGCTGTGTGCTTGGCCATCAGCTGTGCGCTAGCCATCAGCCGTGTGTTTGGCCATCAACTGTATGTTTGGCCATCAGCTGTGTGCTTGGCCATCAGCTGTATGCTCGGCCATCAGCTGTGCGCTTGGCCATCATCTGTGTGTTTGGTCATCAGCTGTATGCTTGGCCATCAGCTGTGGGCTTGGCCATCAGCCGTGTGTTTGGCCATCAGCTGTGTGCTTGGCCATCAGCTGTGTGCTTGGCCATCATCAATGGAATCATTTGGCACCTTTTTAAAAGTAAACTTTCCATTCAGAATCTTATTGGCATCCATTTCAGCATCTCGCGCTCGCCATCCACTCAAAACGTAACGTTAGCTTACTACTCTGTGGCCGGCTTTTGACCGCACTAGTACAAATTCAAGGTACTTGTACGTTACTTGAGTATTTTAACGTCCTGCTACTGTATACTTGTACTCTGCTACATAACCCTGACCCTCGGGGGCCAGTGTGTGTCGTGTTGTGCAGCTGCTGTCTTCTGTTATTTGTGTACTTTGGTTTACGACCAATCAGGAGCCAGTAAATAACGAGCGCCTGACACAGAACAGAAAGGTCAGCGTCGCCGCTCTCCTCACCCAAGGCTTTGGCCTTGTTGCCATGGTGACCGCCCGTGTCCTCCTGCTCGATTGGCTGGCTGGAGAGACCCTGGACGCTCAGCTCCGCCGCACGCACCGACGCGTCCTTCAGGTTTCTATGGAGACCAAGGATGTGGGCGCCGTGCGCTGGACGTTGCATCACCTGGAAACAGACAGAAGGATGACAGAGCGCTCCGTCTGTAACCGTTAGAATTTAACACTTGAAATAAAATGTCATCATAATCCATCCAATAGTTGTTAAGATGTTCCTGTAAAACATGGCTGTCAAAACTGGCCAAATTGTTTTGAATATTCCTCCAAAAAAACACGTCTTTTTTGCACATTATGTCCATAAGAGAGACAGATATATGAACACGTCTTTAGAAAGATCTATATACCGACACATTACAAAATAAACTAATTAAATAATGTCCTATATAACCTAAAACTTAATTTCTCTCTTTCTCTGGAGCGTGCAGGAGGCAGGACATGACCTAATTTGGTTTTACACAACTGAGTTTCTCGCCGTTCCTATCCTTGTCTGAAGATTTTGGTGTTGGTTCTTACCAACAGAAGTTCCCGAATCTTGTTGCCTCTCTAGTTAGACATTTGGCGTGTTTTTCTTCGCCCTTGTTTGTTTACTACAGGTAGCGCCAGCCGCTTGATAGAAACATCGTCAACACGCCCACTCGCTGTAGTGAACTCTCTGGAAGAGAGGGAGCTGAACGTTAACGGTTTGGGTCCACAGCAGGGATTTCCCCTCTCCTTCCCAGCATTGGACTCTTTGGGTCCTATTTTAACGATCTGAGGTCACGGCGTGAAGCGCCTGGTGCAGGGGTGTTTAGGGCGTGTCCAAATCCACTTTTGCTAGTTTGACGGCGTTAAAAAGGGTCCGTGTGCCGGGTGCATGGTTCTAAAGGGTTGACCTTAGTGTCTTCATTAATCAGAGGTGTGTTTTGGGCGTAACATGCAATCAACCAATCAGAGATCATCTCCCATTCCCTTTAAAAGCCAGGCGCGTTTGGACCTTGGAGCATTGCTGTTATGATGGAGGATCTGCACCGTAATATTTGTATTTGTAATCTTCTGCATGTGTGTGTGCTAGGAGCATTTTACTAATGCTCTGTTAAAATAACAATGAAATGCTGCGTTATTGACTTTAGACCAGGTTTTTGTTGGTCAATGGTGCCATCACTTCCCACTGCCTCAAGATAGTAATACTTCCAGAATGCACCTGAACACAACTCCCTGTAAGACCAGCATGCCCAGAATGCACCTGAACACACCTCCCTGTAAGACCAGCATGCCCAGAATGCACCTGAACACACCTCCCTGTAAGACCAGCATGCCCAGAATACACCTGAACACACCTCCCTGTAAGACCAGCATTCCCAGAATGCACCTGAACACACCTCCCTGTAAGACCAGCATGCCCAGAATACACCTGAACACACCTCCCTGTAAGACCAGCACGCCCATGGGCCCCAAATGGGCAAAGGTGCGTTTGCTATTTAAACCATGTGGGCGCTGGACGGGAAATTGACAACTGCGTCTTAAACTAGCAAAGACACTTGATCACATGATTGGACAACAGCCCTATTGTGCAGAGTGTTGGAGCGGCTGCTTCTCGGCGGCCTGCCGTACCTCGGCCATGTTGATGACTCCCACGGCGAGGGTTTTGTAGCCCAGGATGGTTCGGTTCTTGTACCTCTTCCTCCTCTGCAGCATCACATGCAGACGGTTCACATCTCGCTTTAGGAAGTGAGGGTACTAAGAGACATCGGGGGGCAGAGATAACAGGTGAGACGTGTGTATAGTCCTCTCTAATTATACCTAAGCAACTAATATTAAGCTAATCCCATAATATCACGAACTGAAGTGAGCTATTGCTTTTATACAAAGGTCAAGTATGGCAATATGAACATTAGAGCCGGGAAACTTCACTGGTCTCACGATTTAATTACAATTATCCTTTTGATTTGATATCACGATGCATCACCTCCATATTATTATTATATATTCTATACATGGTTTTTATCAACAAGGCTGTCTGTCTGTCTGACCTGCAGTGAGAAGGTGAGCTCCAGGTCTGTCTGTCTGTCTGTCTGTCTGTCTGTCTGTCTGTCTGCCTGTTTGTCTGCCTGTCTGTCTGTCTGTCTGTCTGTCTGCCTGTCTGACCTGCAGTGAGAAGGTGAGCTCCAGGTCTGTCTGTCTGTCTGTCTGTCTGTCTGCCTGTCTGTCTGCCTGTTTGTCTGCCTGTCTGTCTGTCTGTCTGTCTGTCTGTCTGTCTGACCTGCAGTGAGAAGGTGAGCTCCAGGTCTGTCTCCATCAGGCCGTCTGGAGGAAGAAGGTACTCGTTGGATCTCAGCGTTCTCTTAGAGCCCTGAGAGACGGACGGGAAGACGATGCAATCAGTCAACATTCCTTGAAATCAAAATCAGGAAACAAAAAAAGGTTTCATGATTCGCAAGGGTTAGGTGGTGGGGGGGGAACTGGGTTCAACATCGGGGGGTTTGAGATCTCCAAATATCTAGGGCGGTCCTGGCACACATCTGCATGGATTTATTATTTTTTTAAACGCCAAAAGGTGACAAATATCGGGAAAAAAACGACAAAAAATTACAGAAAAAATTACAGAAAAAATTACAAAAAAAACTTTGAAAAAACGACATAACCTCCAAAAACAATTGCAACAAAAAAATCCAAAAAGGCGACAAACACAGAAAAAACAAACTGGAAAAGAACAAACATTTTGGAAAAAGCCCAGTTTTGATTATTGGGCGGGTTGTAAACCAGAAGGCGAAGCACTGCTGCTTCTGCATCTTGGGCGGAGTGATTTGCTCGCAGCACCTGAAGCCCCGTGGTGAGGAGCAGAGAGTAGCAGTGCTTCGCCTTCTGAGAATATAGTTCCCAGTTTATATACAGTTAGAAGATGGCTGTGTGTCATGTGACCTTGTTACTTGTACACGCTGTGACTCTACAAATCACAACATGTAAACAGGAACATGTTGGCGTTATTTTGTTACTTATTGGGAGCAGTAGGCTAGATGGAGCTGGTTACCTCCAGGATCTGTGCTAAGCTAGGCTAGATGGAGCCAGTTACCTCCAGGATCTGTGCTAAGCTAGGCTAGATGGAGCCAGTTACCTCCAGGATCTGTGCTAAGCTAGGCTAGATGGAGCCAGTTACCTCCAGGATCTGTGCTAAGCTAGGCTAGATGGAGCCAGTTACCACCAGGATCTGTGCTAAGCTAGGCTAGATGGAGCCAGTTACCTCCAGGATCTGTGCTAAGCTAGGCTAGATGGAGCCGGTTACCTCCAGGATCTGTGCTAAGCTAGGCTAGATGGAGCCAGTTACCTCCAGGATCTGTGCTAAGCTAGGCTAGATTGAGCCAGTTACCTCCAGGATCTGTGCTAAGCTAGGCTAGATGGAGCCAGTTACCTCCAGGATCTGTGCTAAGCTAGGCTAGATGGAGCCAGTTACCTCCAGGATCTGTGCTAAGCTAGGCTAGATGGAGCCAGTTACCTCCAGGATCTGTGCTAAGCTAGGCTAGTTGGAGCCAGTTACCTCCAGGATCTGTGCTAAGCTAGGCTAGATGGAGCCAGTTACCTTCAGGATCTGTGCTAAGCTAGGCTAGATGGAGCCGGTTACCTCCAGGATCTGTGCTAAGCTAGGCTAGATGGAGCCGGTTACCTCCAGGATCTGTGCTAAGCTAGGCTAGATGGAGCCGGTTACCTCTAGGATCTGTGCTAAGCTAGGCTACATGGAACCAGTTACCTCCAGGATCTGTGCTAAGCTAGGCTAGTTGGAGCCAGTTACCTCCAGGATCTGTGCTAAGCTAGGCTAGATGGAGCCAGTTACCACCAGGATCTGTGCTAAGCTAGGCTAGATGGAGCCGGTTATCTCCAGGATCTGTGCTAAGCTAGGCTAGATGGAGCCAGTTACCTCCAGGATCTGTGCTAAGCTAGGCTAGATGGAGCCAGTTACCACCAGGATCTGTGCTAAGCTAGGCTAGATGGAGCCAGTTACCTCCAGGATCTGTGCTAAGCTAGGCTAGTTGGAGCCAGTTACCTCCAGGATCTGTGCTAAGCTAGGCTAGATGGAGCCAGTTACCACCAGGATCTGTGCTAAGCTAGGCTAGTTGGAGCCAGTTACCTCCAGGATCTGTGCTAGTTAGGCTAGATGGAGCCAGTTACCTCCAGGATCTGTGCTAAGCTAGGCTAGATGGAGCCAGTTACCTCCAGGATCTGTGCTAAGCTAGGCTAGATGGAGCCAGTTACCTCCAGGATCTGTGCTAAGCTAGGCTAGATGGAGCCAGTTACCTCCAGGATCTGTGCTAAGCTAGGCTAGATGGAGCCAGTTACCTCCAGGATCTGTGCTAAGCTAGGCTAGATGGAGCCAGTTACCTCCAGGATCTGTGCTAAGCTAGGCTAGATGGAGCCAGTTACCTTCAGGATCTGTGCTAAGCTAGGCTAGATGTAGCCGGTTACCTCCAAGATCTGTGCTAAGCTAGGCTAGATGGAGCCGGTTACCTCCAGGATCTGTGCTAAGCTAGGCTAGATGGAGCCAGTTACCTCCAGGATCTGTGCTAAGCTAGGCTAGATGGAGCCAGTTACCTCCAGGATCTGTGCTAAGCTAGGCTAGTTGGAGCCAGTTACCTAGTCCCAATAAGTCGGTGTGTTCCTTTAAGGATTTGGGCTAGGATGTGAGAGACATCAGGAGAAACAGACGTTACCTGGATCTTAACAGCGATAACGACGGAGCTGAGCTCTCGTCCCAGCTTCTTTAAAACCATCAGCCTCTTCAGAGTCAAACTGCACAGCCTGGAGACACGAAACACAGTCCTGTCAGAAATCATTACATTATCAACACACACACACATAGGGCTTCGCTATTAATACAATATTTAATCCTCCCGATGTCCTCGGGTCTAATCTGACCCATTTTCAAAAAGTTTCTATATCAGAAATTTGGGGTTTCTTTCAAACAAATTGTCCAAAGAAATAACGTGGATGGCTCCATAAAACTCTCTTCACAAGTTAAATAAAAAATAAATAAACAATCAGTTCACTACTTTCATTGAATTTGGGTGTTTTAGTCAATTTTATAACATTTGAAGAAGTGTCACTTTTATCAATTATTTCTTCTTTCTTTCATTCTTTTGACAAAAATGTCAAAAAAAAGTGACAAATATAACAAAACGGATAAAAGCTTTAGAAATTTGGGGGAAAAAAATATAAACTTCAAAAGGATGATTTTTGGCTTCTAACGATCAAAACAGAGAAATCCAGAAAAACGATTATTTTGCACATTACGTGTTGCAGTAAATTAGTTATTTTGTCTCGTGTTCTGAATGAATAACAAAAGTTAAAACCAGAATTTGGGTATTTCACAGTTCAAAGTGTTTCCACTGTTGATTTGTTTCCCTGTTTTTTAAAACAATAATTGCAACATCTCACCAAAAGTCAATGAGGTATCGTGTTAAATATTCGTGATTATTATTATTTTTAATGAGCAGCCCTGCACACAAACATACTGGATCCTACTGAAAGAGCAGGGACTACTTCAGAATCAGAATCAGAAAAGCTTTATTCCGGTTTCCGGGCCTTGTTAATAAGGCTAGTGGCAGAGGGGAAAAAGCTGTTCATGTGACGTGAGGTTTTGGTCCTGATGGACCTCAGCCTCCGGCCAGAGGGGAGTGGCTCAAAGAGTTTTTGTCCGGGGTGGGAGGGGTCGGCCACAATCTTTCCAGCACGCTTCAGAGTCCTGGTGGCGTACAGGTCCTGGAGCGGCGGCAGATTGCAGCCAATCACCTTCTCAGCTGACCGAATGACACGCTGCAGTCTGCCCTTGTCCTTGGCTGTGCTAGCAGCGTACCAGATGGTGATGGAGGATGTGAGGACAGTCTGCCCTTGTCCTTGGCTGTGGCAGCAGCGTACCAGATGGTGATGGAGGATGTGAGAACAGTCTGCCCTTGTCCTTGGCTGTGGCAGCAGCATATCAGATGGTGATGGAGGATGTGAGGACAGTCTGCCCTTGTCCTTGGCTGTGGCAGCAGCATACCAGATGGTGATGGAGGATGTGAGGATGGACTCAATGATGGCTGTGTAGAAGTGCACCATCATTGTCTTTGGCAGGTTGAATTTCTTCAGCTGCCGCAGGAAGTACATCCTCTGTTGTGCTTTCTTGACGAGGGAGCTGATGTTCAGCTCCCACTTGAGGTCCTGGGAGATGATAGTTCCCAGGAAGCAGAAAGACTCCACAATGTTAATTGTGGAGCCACAGAGGGTGATGGGGGCAGGTGGGGCTGGGTTCTTCCTGAAGTCCACAACCATCTCCACTGTCTTTAGAGCGTTGAGCTCTAGATTGTTTTGCTTGCACCAGGTCACCAGGTGGTCAGCCTCCCACCTGTAGGCAGACTCGTCTCCATCAGAGATGAGTCCGATGAGGGAGGTGTTGTCCACAAACTTCAGAAGCTTGACAGACTGGTGACTGGAGGTGCAGCTGTTGGTGTACAGGGAGAAGAGCAGGGGGGGAAAGAACACAGCCCTGGGGCGATCCGGTGCTGATGGTCTGTGAGTCAGAGACGTGTTTCCCCAGCTTCACATGCTGCTTCCTGTCAGACAGGAAGTCAGTGATCCACCTGCAGGTGGAGTCAGGCACACCAAGCTGGGAGAGTTTCTCCTGAAGCAGAGCGGGGATGATGGTGTTAAAGGCAGAGCTGAAGTCCACAAACGGGATCCTGGCGTAGGTTCCTGCGGAGTCCAGGTGCCGGAGGATGTAGTGGAGGGCCAGGCTGACTGCATCGTCTACAGACCTATTGGCTCTGTAGGCAAACTGCAGGGGGTCCAGGAGGGGGTCGGTGATGGCTTTGAGGTGTGAAAGCACAAGGCGCTCAAAGGACAGAGGTCAGGGCGACGGGTCTGAAGTCATTAAGTCCTGTGGTCCTTGGCTTCTTGGGAACAGGGATGATTGTTGAGGTCTTGAAACAGGCTCCAACACTGGAGACAGCTGATCAGCGCAGTGCTTCAAGCTGGATGGGGAGACAGCATCCGGTCCAGCAGCTTTCCTGGGGTTCTGTCTCCTGAACAGTCTGTTGACGTCTTCCTCATTGATGGAGAGAGTCGTCACTGAGGTGGGTGGGGAGGTGGAGGGGGGGACCTTTAAGATGGGGGAGGTGGAGGTGAAGCACTGTAGCTGTAGCTGTTGGGAGGTGTTGAGGGGGATGGTTACAGGACTGACCCATTGTCCATCAAAGCGACAGTAGAACTCGGCGTCGGTCGTTGGTAGAGTGGGAGACTTTGGGCTTGAAGCTGGTGATCTCTTTGTGATTACAGTTTATGATGAAAGATTCCAGGTCAGGAGTCCAAAGTTACAGTAAATACACATCTGAGCAGAAAACTAATGTATAATGTGGAGTTCCCCAAGGCTCCATCCTGGGGCCTCTTCTGTTTGAAGACAGACTTTGTTTTTTTGCTGCTGACAGACTTCTAGTAATGTCTGTTCATATCAGACTTTACTTCACTTCCTGGAGGTTTCTACGTGACGCAGAACGTGACGTAGAAACTGTTTTTAGTAAACAAGAAAACTATGTTTTCATGTTGTCCGTCCATCTGTCCCATTCTTGTGAACGTGATATCTCACACACACACACACACACACACACACACACACACACACACACATACACACATTTTTTAATTTGGCACAAACGTCCACGTGAACTCAAAGGTGAACTGAATAGATTTCACCTAAATTAAGATTTCTGGCTACGCTACTGCTCATGACATCACTGATTGCATCACAAATATACAGCAGCCAACCAAAACAAGACAAATAAATACAGGAAACACACCGAAGGATCCGATTGGTCATTATTTCTGTGCCTGATCTCTGTTTCCGGGCAGATTAGCAGCAGAATGACCGTGCGGGGGTTAATGAGCTCGGCCAATCAGAGATAATCCTCTTAAATGCTGGCGTTGACTCAGGAAACAGCAACCTGTTGTTCCTCCGGGAAAAGATTACAGCTGAGGGAGGAGCAGTAAGTTATCCACTTTAGAGTCATGTCCTCCACAGCTGAATCATGGGTAATAATCTGTCACGGAGTCAAACTTAAATAATGTTTAACGCCAATAACATTGATCCGTTTACAAAAACTTTCTATATCAGATATATGACAAAAGAATGCTGAAAAAAGTGACAAATGTTGGAAAAAGATACAAAAACGCAGGAAAAGAATCGATTATATCGGCAATATATATTTTTTTTTAAACCCTGAAAAAAAGTGACCCAAAAAAACATCGAAAACATCTCCAAAGGTGACGAAACCTTCTTTAAAAAAAAAGTGACAAAAAACTTGACAAAAACATAATTTTAAAAAAAATGCCAAAAAAGTGACAAAGAAATGTGAATAAAATCGACAAAAACGTAGAGAAAAGTGTAGAAAAATAACGACAAAATGTTGAAATTACGACCCAGAAAAACAGGAAGTTGCAGGTTGACGGGACGACAACACGAGGCTTAAAGGCCCGTTCAGTGATGCAGAGCGGTCAGAGAGATGCTCCGTTAGGGTCAAATAACCGCCATGTAATAATAATAATAATAATAATTAATAATTAACCCATGTGTTGTCTTTGGGTCAAATTTGACCCATTTTAAAGTTTTTTTTATATGTGAAATATGGGTTTCTTTCAACCAAACGGCCCAAAAATAACATGAATGTACGGTCGTCGCAGGTAACAGCATCCCGACTAAACTTTGACATGATCCCCTCAACGTCCCCTGATCTGAACTGTTAGTCAAAACAATTCATAATGTCTGTCTTTTTTAAAGAAATTAGGTATAATTTCATGTAAATGTCGACGCGAAGCTATCGCTGAGTCAGTGTTAGCGAACACAGTCCGGATCTTTCTTACATTTGGGGAACTTTACAGCAACCTTTCCCCTGGCACCTTTAACAAATACTAAATACACTGTAGGTCTAATGCATGAAAGAGACCGCCCTCTCCTGTAACACGCCCCCATCAATCATTCGTTCCAGCATCATTCTGACCTGTATTCAGGTTGTAGTGGCGGCGCCCTCTAGTGGTCGTAGTAGTTCTGACGGGAGCAGAGCTCCTGTGTCGCTGTCGCCAACGTTCCACTTATATATTATTATATAAGTATTAAAATGACTTCTTTTACTTCTCTTTGAGGACCCCAGATACCTCCCCCCTAATGTCTAAACATGACCTTACACACACACACACAGAGAAACACACACACACACACACACAGAAACACACACACACACACACACACACACACACACACAAACATACACACACAGAGAAACAATCACACACACACAGAAAGACACACAATCACACACACACACACACACACACACACACACACACACACACAGAAACACACACACACACACACACACACACACACACACACACACACACACACACACACAAACATACACACACACACAGACACACACACACACACACACACACACACACAAACACACACACACACACACACACACACACACACACATACACACTCTCACAGAAACACACACACATACACACCCACACAGAAACACACACACACACACACACACAGAGAAACACACACACACACACACACACACACAGACCCTCTCTCCCCGGGTTCAGACGCTCCTCTGCGGCCGAGCAGTAATCCTCTTACCTGGGGACGCAGCTCGGAGAGGACCGGTCGATCTCCCAGGTCGCGAACAGGTTCATCGGCACCGACACGCGGCCGTCGGGCTCTCCGGCAGCACCGGACCCCGCGGCGGCGGTGGGGGGGTCCGGGTCCGGAGGGAGGGCGGTCCCCCGGGCTGCTCCTCGCTCCGCAGCCGCAGACATCGCCTCCTCTCCGGGCGGCAGGTCGCTGAGATGCTGCTGCTGATCCTTCAGCACGGCGGGGAGGAGGGAGGGGGCGGGGGGCAACAGTCTATGGGCAGCCTCTCGTGGTGGAAATGAGTATTACAACAACGAACACCTCAAAATAATTAAGACTTGACCCTCGTGTTGTCTTCCCGTCGACAACTTTTTGTTTTTCTGGGTCAAAATTTGAAATTAAAACCAACATTTGGGAGAACCATTGCTTTACACCATGTCAGCAGTGATATAGACTCTCTGTTCATGTATAGTTCATATCCATTGACTTATTACACCTCACTACGTGCGGCATTTGTAATGTCCACTTATTCTGTATGCAGCCTTTATGTAGCGAACTGTGTTCTGTGTTCTTGTACTGTATTAAATGTGAAACTATTTGTTGTCTTGCACGCCTACGCTTGTCTCGGCCAGGTCGCCATTGCAAATGAGAACCCGTTCTCAACGGCCTAAAGGTTAAATAAAACTAAAAAAGACCTGGATGGCTGAGAATCAGTGGACAGTTTGGTCAGTTTGGTCAGTTTGGACAGTTTGGTCAGTTTGGTCAGTTTGGTCAGTTTGGTCAGTTTGGACAGTTTGGTCAGTTTGGACAGTTTGGTCAGTTTGGACGTCAGACAGATATCAGAGGAGGAATATTTATTTATTTTTGTAGAAACAAACAAAAAAGTACATAAACACAGTTTTTAGATCATCGTGTCTCTGAGACCTCATCCAGATGTGGTGTCTCCGTAGTCTCTGAGACCTCATCCAGATGTGGCGTCTCCGTAGTCTCTGAGACCTCATCCAGATGAGGTGTCTCCGTAGTCTCTGAGACCTCATCCAGATGAGGTGTCTCCGTAGTCTCTGAGACCTCATCCAGATGTGGTGTCTCCGTAGTTTCTGAGACCTCATCCAGCTGTGGAGTCTCCGTAGTCGCTGAGACCTCATCCAGATGTGGTGTCTCCGTAGTTTCTGAGACCTCATCCAGCTGTGGAGTCTCCGTAGTCGCTGAGACCTCATCCAGATGTGGTGTCTCCGTAGTCTCTGTTCCAGCGAGCGTACAGCTCCAGGGTCTGAGCGCCCACGCTCCTCTTGATCTTCATCAGAGACTCCACGAAGTCTCGGAAACAAATGTTCCTCACCTTCAGAGGACACAGAGGGACGGTTAGTGGGGAAATTCACCCTGGCTGCTGCTCTACGTCAGAGGGACAGCATCACCAAACTACACCAGACTCCATGTAAATAATCAGGACTTTAAGCATCCTAAACCCACCAGACTCCATGTAAATTATCAGTACTTTTATTATTGTAAAACACACTTAATTCAAAGTGGACAGAAACTAAATAAAACTACCAAAAGCCGTCTTGGTTCATCTTTCCACTGTTCCAACAATCACCACTCTGGTTTGGTTGAAATAAACCCTTAATTCACCCATTTACATGTGGAGCTATGCTGGCTCTATACACGCTAAAAGTCCTGATTATTTACATGGAGTCTGGTGGAGATATGCTGGCTCTATACAGGCTAAAAGTCCTGATTATTTACATGGAGTCTGGTGGAAATATGCTGGCTCTATACACGCTAAAAGTCCTGATTATTTACATGGAGTCTGGTGGAGATATGCTGGCTCTATACACGCTAAAAGTCCTGATTATTTACATGGAGTCTGGTGGAAATATGCTGGCTCTATACACGCTAAAAGTCCTGATTATTTACATGGAGTCTGGTGGAGATATGCTGGCTCTATACAGGCTAAAAGTCCTGATTATTTACATGGAGTCTGGTGGAAATATGCTGGCTCTATACACGCTAAAAGTCCTGATTATTTACATGGAGTCTGGTGGGTTTGGTGATGGTGATTTCGGGGCTGTTTCATGTTAAACTAAAAGGATCTTCCTCTTTAACTAAAAGGTCTATCTCTTTAGGGATCCATCCCATAATGTTGTCAGACACTCAGAATAATAATCTGAGATCTGATGATACTGGACGAGTTTCAAAGATTGTTGTTCTCAGTAACTTTTTAATTTCAACATTACCTGGAGGGGAGTGAACTCACCTCACTGGCCTCCATGTTCCTCACTTGTTCTGGATGCAACTCTGCAACACATACACACACACACACACACACACACACAGACACACACACACACACACATACACACACATACACACATATATACAGACACACACACACACACACATATACAGACACACACACACACACACACACACACACACACACACACACACACACACACACATACAGACACACATACAGACACACACACACACACACACACACACACACACACACACACACACACACAGACACACACACACAAAACTAAATTGTCAGATTTAAGTCCTTAGAATAAACTGCTTACTGTAAAAAAAGGAGTTTTTTGGGACATTTTTGTTTTTTAAGAAACAAACAAACAAACTGACACAGAGAACAGCCGCTGCAATAATAAATGACTTTATACATTTACATTAAGGTCTGATCCTTGTAACTATCATATCTCACCTCTGATTGGTCCCAGGGAGGCGTCTTTAGCCAATGAGGTGAGGTCGCTGCCGGAGTAGCCCTCTGTCATTCTAAACCAATCAGAAACAGACACAAAGTTCAAGGTAAACGTAAGAAAAAAGGATGAAAACATTGAAAAAAGGGTCAGTGCCGCTGCTAAATGATATAATATAGATATAATATAGATATAATCAGATATAATCAGATATAATATAGATATAATCAGATATAATCAGATATAATCAGACATAATATAGATATAATCAGATATAATCAGATATAATATAGCTATAATCAGATATAATCAGATATAATCAGATATAATCAGACATAATATAGATATAATCAGATATAATCAGACATAATATAGATATAATCAGATATAATCAGACATAATATAGATATAATCAGATATAATCAGCTATAATCAGATATAATCAGATATAATCAGATATAATCAGACATAATATAGATATAATCAGACATAATATAGATATAATCAGATATAATCAGATATGATCAGATATGATATAGATATAATCAGATATGATCAGATATGATATAGTGGCTGTATGTGTGGTGCGTGAGTGCCGAGGCGGACCTGGCCAGCTGTTGGAGCTCCCGCTGAGTCAGCGGGCTGCTGTGTTTCTCCAGCAGGTTCCTCAGCAGATTGAAGCGAGTCTGAAACACAGAGCAGCTTCACGTCAGGCCCAGGAACACGGGACAGTCCTACGTGACGGTGTTTTAAGATGGGCGGACTCACCTCCTCGCCGGGCAGAGCCACGTACACGCGCTTAGAGAACCGCCTGCAGACACAAGACACACGTCAGGATACATCTCCACGCTACGCTCCCCTCTCATTCCCCCTGCTCCCCCTCTCATTCCCCCTGCTCCCCCTCTCATTCCCCCCTGCACCCCCCTCCTCATCCCCCCTCTCATTCCCTCCTGCACCCCTCTCATTCCTCCTCCCCCCTCGCATCCCCCCTCCTCCCCCTCTCCCCCCCTCTCATTCCCCCCTGCTCCCTCCCCCTCTCATTCCTCCTGCTCCCCCTCTCATTCCTCCTGCTCCCCCTCTCATTCCTCCCTGCTCCCCCTCTCATTCCCCCTCCTCCCCCTCTCATTCCTCCTGCTCCCCCTCTCATTCCCCCTGCACCCCCTCCTCCCCCTCTCATTCCTCCTGCTCCCCCTCTCATTCCTCCTGCTCCCCTCTCATCTCCTCCCCTCTCATCCCTGCTCCCCTCTCATTCCCCCTGCTCCTCCCCCCCTCTCATTCCCCCCTGCTCCCCCTCTCATTCCTCATGCTCCCCCCTCTCATTCCTCCTGCTCCCCCTCTCATTCCCCCTGCCCCCCTGCTCCCCCTCCCTCTTTCATTCCCCCCTACTCCCCCCCCTCATTCCCCCTGCTCCCCCTCTCATTCCCCATGCTCATTCCCCCCTGCTCTGCATTCCTCCCCCCCCTCATTCCCCCCTGCTCTGGTGCTTCCCCCTGTCCAGTATACCAGAATGTTGATGAGATATGAGGTTTGGGCGTGTTCGTGTAAACAGAGATTAGTTCTTCTACTGGAGAGAGTCCTGAATCTGACCTGAGAGCAGCTTGGTCCAGCTCCTGCGGCCGGTTGGTGGCGCCCATCACCAGAACCCGCTCCTCGCCACCTGACTGGACCTGAAACACAGTTCACTAGCAGTCATGCACAGCAGTCCCCGGGGTACAGTCTGAGGCTTCACACTCGCCGTCTGCCTTGAAGCTGCCAGCGTCCGTTTTAAGTTATAATCCTGTACGGAGTAAACCGTGTTTTCAAAAAACTTCTGAGCGCTTTTTTAAACGCCACCGCGACTTCTTTTCTGCAGCTTCAGTGCGTCTTTTTGAAGTTGCAAAAAGTAAAAAAAAAAAAAAAAAAAAACGCCCCATGTCAAGAGCTTTATTTGACAGCCGACCAATGGCAAGCGGAGTAGCCAGACCTGTCGTTTCCATAACAACAGGAACAAATGGAGTCGGAGGACCGCGAGTCTTATCACATAACGGGTGCTCTGGGTTCAGGGAACTGGCTTTGTTTAATCTAACGTTAACACAACTCTCTCTCTCTCCGTTTTATCTCGCTCCACATAGCACTCCAGGATATTGTGAGAGCAGCTGTTGTCTTAGCAACAAACTGCATGTAAACGCATTGAGGGCCCTATTTTAACGATCTAAGCGCGCGGCTTGAAGGGTTGACCTTAGTGTCTTCATTAATCAGAGGTGAGTTCTGGGCGTAACATGCAATCAACCAATCAGAGATCATCTCCCATTCCCTTTAAAAGCCAGGCGCGTTTGGACCTTGGAGCATTGCTGTTATGATGGAGGATCTGCACCGTAATATTTGTATTTGTAATCTTCTGCATGTGTGTGCTGCGCCCCTGTGTGTGTGTGTGTGTGTGTGTGTGTGTGTGTGTGTGTGTGTGTGTGTGTGCTGCTGTGCGTCCCTGTGTGTGTAACAAGCATAGTGTGCACGTGCTGTGCACGAGCCTAGGAGCATTTTACTAATGCTCAGTTAAAATAACAATGAAATGCTGCGTTATTGACTTTAGACCAGGTTTTTGTTGGTCAATGGTGCCATCACTTCCCACTGCCTCAAGATAGCAATACTCCCAGAATGCACCTGAACACACCTCCCTGTAAGACCAGCACGCCCAGAATGCACCTGAACACACCTCCCTGTAAGACCAGCACGCCCAGAATGCACCTGAACACACACCTCCCTGTAAGACCAGCACGCCCAGAATGCACCTGAACACACCTCCCTGTAAGACCAGCACGCCCAGAATGCACCTGAACACACCTCCTCAACAGCGTCGGTCTTAAACTAGCAAAGACAAGGAGAGTGGTGAGAATCCCTAAGACTGAGTGACTTAAGCAGCCAGTCCCCGTCCCTGTTAAAGTAGCACAGGAATGTAAATCTCCGCCCAACATCTTATGTTCATACACCAATGCGGATGAACTTCATAACAAACTGCCTGAATTTGCTGTTCGTTTGAGATTACTCCCACTTATTCATATAATAGGAATCACAGAAGTTAAATCAAAGAGTCATAATAATTATAACATGTTCTCAAGGAATATAGAGAATGATCTAGGTAGAGGCTCACTGCTTTATGTACACAAACCTTTAGAAGCAAAAGAAATGGAAACTGTTTCAGAACTTAAAGAAAGTATTTTGTTAAGATGAAATGTAGCAATAATGAGATTTTGATTATTGGATTAATTTACAGGTCAGCTAGTGGAGCAGAGAGCAACAATGACAATCTTTTGGCTTTACTAGAGGAAGTCTCGACTATAAAACATTCATACAAATTAATTATGGGGGATTTTAATTTGCCAAATATAGATTGGAGATTATAAGAAGTGAAGGGAAATAACCCCATATCATTAGATAACAGGTTCTTGGATTGTATTCAGAATGTATGGTTGTTCCTATGAGTAGGAACTGTAAAGCTGTTTATTCCTTTTGGGAGAAGATTCATAAAGCAATTCAAGATATGTGTAACTGTACTTTTGTTATATTTGTTGAATTATGATGTGGAAAATAAGTTTCCCTATACAAGAAAATGTGTGTTTACAATGTTTTCCTACTTTGCCAAAAAATGTATATTACTAAATGGATTTCCCAGTCAGGACCCACACTGGATCAAAGGCTGCAGCAGATAACAGACGACAAGATCTCTTACACACATGGTCCTTAGTACTGAATTATATAAAGACTAACATCATGAATTCACATTGAATAATGGATAACCCACAGACTGTGGTAGCGTGGGATTATTATTATTATTATTATTATTATTATTATTATTTCTTTCCCTTTTTTTGGTGTGTGTGGTTGTGTTTTGGAGTATGTCTTGTATGTCTTGTATGTTTAGTGTTTAGTTTTTGTGTGTTAAATTGTGACTAAAAAACAACAACATGTTTTAGAGCCAACAAGGTGGCGAGGTGGTGAAACACCACATGTATTGGATCTTATTATAACAAATGAGGACCATATGATAGATGATATTCATTATCTAAGCCCTTTAGGCAAAAGTGATCATTGTGTCCTGTTGTTTAAGGTAATTTGTTATACACAAATGTTAAATAACGTACCCATAAGAAGGAACTACAATAAGGCCAATTATGATGAAGCACGTAGGGAATTGGAGATTTTTCATTGGATATCACATCTAATTATGATGTTAATAAAAAATGGGTACTAATAAAAGAAGAAGTTTATACCTCTTGCTAAAATGAGGTCCCATAATAATAAAAAATAAAATATTCTTTTCCATTAGATGACATTAAAAAAACAAAAATCAAAGAGAAAAATAACCTGGGAAGGAAAGCATTACGAAGCAGAAAACCAGAAATACAGCAGGCTTATCGGAAAGATCGTAGTCTTGTGAGGATGAGAACGCGACATTTAAAGCGAAAATATGAAGAGGAATTAGGCAAGCAATCTAAATATAAACCAAAAGTTATATGGAACTACATCAATAAAAGGATGAAAGCAGCAGTGGGTGATCTATACTGCAATCAGAATAATACTAGTTCTATAAAAACAGAGCAAGATATAGAAAAGGCAGATATATTGTCAGAATACTTCTGCAGTGTATTTGTTGAAGAGCCTGACGGGCAGATACCCAACGTACCAAGGTTGGAAGTTCAGCACACAGAAAATCTTGAAATAACAGAAGAAGATACAAAACAGCTTTTACAGAAAGTTAATGTATATAAATCCCCTGGACCAGATTTGATCCATCCTAGGATTTTGAAGGAACTGGCGATTGATATTGCTGAACCTCTAACCGTACTATTTAACAAATCACTAAAATGACTGGAAAGAGGCTCAAATTAGGCAATCTTTGAAAAATAAAGACATCTCTAGCTGGAAATTATCGACCAGTTAGTTTGACGTCAGTTGTTAGCAAGATAATGGAAAAACTTATAAGGACATATATAGTCAACCATATGAAAAGTAATACATTATTTAGTAGTAAACAATATGGCTTCATATCCGGGCGGTCAACTTCTCTTCAGTTGCTCACAGTTCTTGACAAATGGTCACCAGCCTTGGATAGAGGACAGTTGACTGTGTATGTCTGGACTTTCAAAAAGCCTTTAACACTGTTCCTCATACAGACTGCTATCAAAGTTAAAATCCTATTGTTTAGACAGCAGAGTTATTTATTGGATACAGGAATTTTTTTTGTACAAACGAAAACAACAGGTGGTAGTTTTTTTGTGATTGTTTTGGGCTAAAATCCTTAATTATGCGTCACGTTTTCTTGTGATGTGAAAATGTGATGGAATACGCGGGATATTTATGCAATTGTATGCGATGAAATTGCGGGAACTTTTTAAAGCTGTGATGTCATCGTGGCGTCATCGCGGGGTCTGCAGCTTCTAGATGATGTTCACGTCGCGTGATTACATCACTTCATAACGTTCTCATGGCAACAGGGGGAAACGGCTGCTCTTGTGTGAAGTAAACGCAACATTTTTCATCTTTCTGCTAAGATATGTGGGACTTTTTTGCAACGAAAATGCGGAGATTATGAAATCATGCAAGCCGAAATCGGCAATTTATGCGGTGAAAGTGCAGCGTATTTGAAAAAATGCGCCCTGATTATGCGTTGAGTTATGCGATCACATTATCACGTTTTTCTGGAGGGACTGACATCTCCCACAGGGATCAGTCTTGGGCCCTGTTCTCTTTGTAATATATATAAACGACCTGCCAGATATGATACAGTCTGATGTTTACCTTTTTGCGGATGATAATAACATTTTCAGAATAATAAGTGACACAGACAGAGCCCATCTTCTAGAAGATCTAAGTAGCATGGGCAAATGGTGTGGCCAGTGGCTATTAAAGATGAATCCCGAAAAGTGTAAACATATTGGGGAAAAAATGACACTGTAGCCAGTTATGTAGTTGGGGATATAGTGGTTAACCCAGTACAAGAGGAGAGGGACGCAGGTGTTGTGGTGGATGGTTCACTTGAATTCCACCCACATATTTCTGAAAAAGTTAATAAAGCTACATCTATGATTGCAATAATAAAAAGAACTTTTCAAAATTTAAGCAAGGATATATTTTTACCTTTGTACAAATCCGTGGTAAGATCTCACCTTGAATACTCAAGCTCAGTCTGGTGTCCATATACATTAAAATATGTAGAAAAAATTGAAAGGGTCCAGAGAAGAGCTACTAAATGAATTCCAGGAATGAAAAACATGTCTTATGAAGATAGATTGAGGAAATTAAGGTCACCGACTCTCATATTTAGGAGATACAGAGGAGATATGATTCAGGTGTATAAGCTTGTACAGGGAACATATGATGTAACAGTGGAGCCTGTCTTTCAGTTTTGGAGCAATAGGTACGAGACACGAGGGAACTGTTTAAACGTTACCCGAGAACGTGTCTGTCTGGAAAGAGGAAGATCTTTTTCACTCCGTGCAGTAAAATCATGGAACGAGCTTCCAGAAGACGTTGTGCGTTCCCCTTCTATTAATTCCTCTAAGAACAGGCTGGATGCATGTAGGCTGGCAAAAGGTGTAATGTTTAAATATAAGGCTTGTCAGTAATTTATGTAATTCATTTATGAACTTTTAGAAAACTTCAATATGAATATACACACACATACATATTATATATATATATATATATATTTGTTTTGTGTCTTTTAGAGTGTGGGATAGAGGATTGTATAGGCTGTACCAGAAATCTTTTCAATAAATATCAATAAAATGTCAAAGACTTCATAACTATGGCCTTACCCCGTCAAACTCGATGAGGAATTCCGTCTTGAGGCGACGGCTGGCATCGTGCTCGCCCTCCCTCCGTTCACACAGCAGACTGTCCACTTCATCTGGACACACACACACACACACAGCAGACTGTCCACTTCATCTGGACACACACACAGACATCATCTCAGACATCTTCAGATCTAAAGGAGAACTTTGGTATGGGGTGTTGAACGTCAAAAAGTAACGTTAGCTGAAAACAGCGTGTGGTTTCTTTTTAGCATCTCACAGTCACTATGACGGTCAGAAACATTGTGCCAAAATATGAACAATAACGTAACTGTCGTTAGCTTGAAACTATCCAGCAAACACACTACAAAATCAACGCAGAGGAAACACTGCGTTCTCCCACGTTTATGTCCGAGTTACGGAAGTTGTTTTGGCCTCTTGATTAAAAGGGCAACTCAATCTGAATTTGCAATTGAAAATGTAATATGCAAACTGGCAATGCAATCCTCCAAGACCTTTAAATATGAGATGTCAGAGATGCTGATGAGATCAGTCTGCTTCCTCTACAGAAAACACATCTCACTTCAGTCTGAAGGAATCTCTCCATTCTGATTCTTGATTTTAGTCCAGGTCACATGTAACAAAATCATGTTCACTTTTACATAAGAGCAGGACATCTGGCACATTATTCGTACGGTTTGAATCGGAGCAAAAACATCGAAAATAAAGTGTAATGTTCACTTTTTCATGAAAGCATGAAATAAGTGGAGGGAAGCTGATGGAGGGATAGAGGAAGAGGAAGATGATGGAGGGATAGAGGAAGAGTTACCGATGAAGATAATGGAGGGATGCAGCTCTCTGGCCACGGAGAACAGAGCTCGGACCAGCTTCTCTCCTTCACCCACCTGGACACACACACACACACACAGACACACACACACAGACACACACAGACACACACAGACACACACAGACACAGGGTTGTTAGATTTCCGTCACGTTAAACCCTGATTGTTGACCCCTGAGACGGTTCTTACGTATTTGGAGGTTAAGCTGGCGGCGCTGATGTTGAAGAAGGTGGCGTTGGACTCGGCTGCCACAGCTTTAGCCTGTAGTTGATTAAAGAAAAGCATTTTAAGTTACACCTGGACTCTCTGTCTCCATGTTTGTGTGTCTGAATGTCTGATGGAACAACAATCTGTGAAACTGGTCCAGTATTAAACCAGAACCAAGCTGTAATGTTACCCTACAGGACTAATGTTCAGCAGCAGTTAGTAACAAGCTGTAATGTTCCCCTACAGGACTAATGTTCAGCAGCAGTTAGTAACAAGCTGTAATGTTACCCTACAGGACTAATTGTTCAGCAGCAGTTAGTATCAAGCTGTAATGTTA